>NC_084974.1:8686102-8906729 GCF_963691925.1 Scomber scombrus
AAAATGATTTATAAATCAATACTTCTAGCAGACAGGAGCTTTAAAGGTGCAGTGTGTGGGATTTAGTGGCGTCTAGCGGTGAGCCTGCAACTAAATACCCCTCTCCTCCCCCTCCTCTTCCAAGTGTGTAGGAGAACTTACAGTGGCCATGAAACTCACGAAAAAAAGTGCAAAAGGTCCTCTCTAGAGCCAGTGTTTTGTTTGTCCATTCTGGGCTTCTGTAGAAACATGGCAGCGCAACATGGCAACATCTGTGGAAGATGACCCACTCCCTATGTAAATATAAAGGGCTCATTCTAAGGTACTGAAAACACAACAATTCTTATTTTCAGGTGATTATACACTAATAAAAACATACTTATGAATATTATATTCCATTACTATCAAGTGCAACTAAATTCTACATACTGCACCTTTAAATCTAAAGCGTAAGACATAAATGGACTGGGCTTTAACGTGACATAATTTTCTCTTTGATGTGTAAATGTAGCAAGCTGGACTTCTTTCAACTACACTGGTAAGTGTCAAACTGAGAAAAAGTGGTTAAATTGCTTTGGACAGAGAGTTCTTGCATGAAAAAAGAGAAAGGCATTCTCTCCATCCTATCTGTATTCTTCTCTTCACTTTTGCATTGAGGTGCTGCTTTCTTTACTCCAATTTTGGTTTGATTACGGTAATGAGATCACAACCTCACCTTCAGTGAGTTTTGTTCTCAGGTAATCATTCAGTGAGGTGCCAAATAAGCAGTTAATATGGACTACTACTGTATATGTTATGTATGAGTACAGAAGTCTTTTGTTTGTAGTTTTGGTTCTCTTATTTTTAGCAGTTTTAGAGTCTTACACCTACATTCAATAGCAAAGAGACAGCTCAATGTTTATTCCTTGAATACCTATCCAACATGATACATTGTAACAGTGTGCTCTGTATTGATTTAGCTTCCCACTTTCACACCAAAGGTACCGATACTCTGCTCTAATGCACCCTGGTGTTAATGACGACTGGAGCTCCAGTTTCTACTGCTGTTGGTCTTTGTCCTGGATAAAGTTCTTTGTCTATATATAGTGAATCCATCCCAGTGGCTTCGTCACACTGGAACCTTCAGCTGATCTGGTTCTGCTGAGACCGTTTGATTAATGGCTGCGTTGCTGCTCCATAGAACACATTGGCGCTCGGCAGAAAACATCAGCAACACAGGTAAACACACACACAATAGATGACAGATGAGTGTCTCCAGCTGACCAGGACAGCATGTTTTTGGACAGAGGGGAGAAGCAAAAAGAGAAAAGATGCAAACTGTAGAAAGAAAAGACCCAGGCTGAAATTGAAATTCCAAACCTTACCTTTGAGAAAAACAGACTGATGCACCATTTTGAAGGAGTGGGAGTTGTGCATAAATGCTAAAGCAGCTGAACAACTGGTTAAGTGTGATGGAGTGTGTGCATTGTGTGTGCCTTGTGAGTGTAATTTGCTGATTTCTGCAACCATTCTGAAAAAATCATCGGTAAATCTCAACTCTTTGCTTTGTATTTATAGAGTTGGTGTTGATAAAGAAAGAATTGTAGCATTTTTGCTGATCAATTAGAAAGCATGTTACTATGCATTGGCCTTTAAGAACACTGGTCTATCAAAAGTAGATCCAAAAAAATACTTTAGCAGAGGGTTGCTCTTCCCAACCCTGTCGCACAGTCGGCATACAAATAACACCACTTTACACTTTTACATTTGACGCCTTTGTGCCAAAGTCCAATTTTGCATGCACGGTAATGCACCAATTTAATGCCACATTTTTAACATTTTTACACTTTATTTTACACTGCTGGTTAGGTTAGGTTGAGGTTGGTTAGGGTAAGGGAAAGATTATGGTTTGATGATATTGAGGAAATCCAATTGCATCTTTTTTACCAACAAATTATCCCGCCATCCATCCAACCTGCCTCATCTTAATGAGCCAAAATCATCTTGTACAATAAAAGAAAGTTGGATTATATTGATGTCACTTCCTTGGGAAGGGCTGGCATATCTCCTGCATGCAAAATTGGACTTTGGTGTATGCACTGCATGTAATTTGAAAGTGTAAAGTGGTGTAATTTGTACTCATATTGAAGAGAGTGTACTGCTTTTCCACTGCATACATGTTATCATGAACATGTTGTTTGTAGCTCTCGGCGTTTCTAATACAGCATTGTGTTTCTAGCTCTCTGTGTTATAAAGCATTGTGTGTCACTGCTCTGAACAAAGAGCCAGCAGCTGCAATCACTATTCACAGATGAGAGCGAGGAGGAAAAAGGGAAATCGATAGCCAGTTAAGGGAGAATAGTGTATGTACTTTTGTTCAGACTGGTGGTCTCAATGTTCAGTTGTCTGGAACCACAACGACATATCAAAAATAAAGCTGGTTCTCAGATGATGAATTTATATATACTGTAAAGTATGATTTTTTCTTGTCAGAGGGATGCAAAGACTGTTTGCATGGTACACAGTCTTGACAGGCTGCCTGTAAAAACCAAGGAACTGGTACCTTGCTTGATTAATTAAAGTAAAAATACAGTTGTTTTCATAGCACTCCTTTCTTTTTCTTTTTTAAACCCACTTTTGTTCTCTCTCAAGAAAAAACTGCTACTAATTTAATAAGCATTAGGTTTGAGTTTACAAAACACATCACGGCAAAGCCTTATTATTTTTGATAAAACATTTTCAAAATGTGGACACCACAATTAACCATGTAAAAAAGTGAAAGGATAACTAATTCTACTTTACACAATAATACCTAAAGAAACAAATATCTTGCATCATATGTGTAGTTTTAACTAACCTGAAGTCAAGTTCTGGATGCTCTGCCTGCCTTTCAATTGCTTATTATTCATCGCAATCTACACTGAATATGTTTCAGTATGAGCTGAAAAAGCTCACACTTAAACACCATCACACAACATTTCACTTTCTCCGCAACGATGGCAGACGCAAACTAGACTCTGGAGATCTTTGAGCTGAAGAGACATGGTGGAACAGAAACGATGTAGGAGGACAAAGAAAGAAAGAAAAGTACAGAAGTGACAAGAACTACAAAAGAAAACTGTAGTGAATTAATAGAGCAGAGATGAAGAGCACAACAGAAATAATAAATCATCAATAGTGAACAGAATGAATAAAGTCAGCTTATTCAAACGTTAAATGTTCATCTATAAAACACTAACTAAGGAAAGTATAATATCCGATCTGCACACATTGACAAATATAATTTTCTTCAGTATGAGAAAAAAAAAAAGAATATGAGGCTGACCAAGAGAGCAAACATTGACTTCTCAGTGTAAGTTCACATCATGTGAGCATGTGGCCTTCATTGAAATTGAGGACTGCAAGGTACAGACCCACATAAGGTACATACGAATGAAACAGCACAGTAGTCCTATTTAAGGGGAAATAATTTAAGATCAAACTTCAAAATGTCAACACAAACCCTGTAGTCTCCCTTAAAGGAAGCAGTCACTAATTTCTATTAACGGGTGGTTGTGTGTTAATTCCCTCTATTGTGAACAGTCAACATTTCACCATCTGCTGGGGCATTGTGTTGATAAGCTCAGCAGACATGTTGTGATCTAATAGGATTAAACATGTGTGGAGACATCCAGAATAAAAACAGCTCTGATCTAACACAGGTAGCTGGACAGAAGACAAAGAACATCACAATGCTCCCGCTGTGCATCAGGAACAGGTTGCAGTGATTTTCAAGCACATTGGAGCATTTTCAACTGATGTACCTGATAGTGGAGGACAGTCACGGTTTGAAGATATCAGCTAAATAGACCATTTTGAGCTAAGATCTATACTCCAATCTGCTATATCAAGATTAGGTTGTACCCTCATCTCACTGTCAAAATTAAATAGTATCATCGAATTATACAGGAAGTCACTAAAACAGTGAGAGATGTAAAGCAGCTTCCATAATCACTGATCCATTACTGTTCCTCTATCACCACTTAACACCTGTGACCTTCCCACCCAAGTAAACAAGACAGAAACATGTAATTTCAGCAACAGAAACCCATCAAACCATTTAGCAACATAGATAGTGTGAAAGGTAAAAGGGAATCTCTTTCCATCTCTAAAATAGTCTAAGAGCAGACATCAGTTTGCGTGATGTGAATCTCATTTCAGCTGTCATGGTCAAACACATTCAACTGGCTGTAGTTGAATGTGTATTTGCTCAGGCTGTAAGCTACATTCAAGCTCTCTCATACCCAGAGAAACATACACATGTGATGTATCTATATGCAATTCAAACTAGATTTTTGTTGTTGTTTGCTTTTTTTCACTGATCACAATTTGTGGTTTCACATGATGCGATTTAATACATCATTTAAACTGGATCCATATATATTCACAAATAGTGATATTTGGTGGGAGGGTGAAATCACTCATGGGGAATATTGCACTGAGAAGCCCATTTTCTCACTACATTATAGCTTCCTCATGGGCCATTGAACCTGTGTTATAACCGACACTGGTGGTCTCATATCATCATCTTGGCTAGCCATTAAAGGGCTGTGGCCGATATGAAAGTATTTCACATTTTTAAAGGTGCAGTGTGTATAATTTAGGGGCATTTAGCAAAATAGACTTTGCTGTATGTTTTAATTAGTGTACAATCCCCTGAAAATAAGACTTGTGTTTCAGTTACCTTAGAAGGAGCCCTTTATATCTACATGAGGAGTGGGTCCCCTTCCATAGAGGCCACCATCTTGTAGCACCATGTTTGTACAGAAGCCCAGAATGGACAAACCAAACACTGGCTCTAGAGAGGGCCTTTTGTGTTTGTGTTTCTTGAGTTTTGCCACCACCATAGGTTCTCCTACACACTTGAAGGGGGGTGGGGATGGGGGTTATTCAGTTTGTTGTAATTTGCAATCACTAAATCCTTCACAGTGCACCTGTAATTCAGCCTTAACACTACCTAATAGGCTCCCCTGGGAGACCACAGCACCTCCCAAAAGCTCACTAATACACTATGAAATCTGCAGCCTCTATTTGTATCATTAATCAGGTCCCCAAAACTAAGGGGATGTCTTTGACAGCAGTCTGGGTGCTTAATTAGTAGTAGGTCAATGAAAATGTCAGCTCTTACATTTAGGGAATAACTATGTGATCAGGAGAAGAATTGGGGTTTGAATGAAATAAACATTATGTTTCTTGACAATGTGACAGGAGTAAAAATCAGCTACTCTTTGCTGAAAACAAGAAACTATAACAGCAAGTTCATATATAATCAACGTTTGATTGATTTAATTCATGATTGACATGCATATTAAGATTCAGTACTGATGGTTGCCTGATAAACAACATCAAATTTAAACAGAAACTCAACGTCACTATGAATAAAGAATGAAAAGAATGACTTAAAAAATAAGTACATGTTTTCATCCATCAATCTTAATTTACTGATGTCACAGATTTGAAATGAAATGTCCCACTTTGTCAAAACACATTAAATGCCATTTGAAAGTCAGTATTCATAATGATATCTGATTGTTCATATGCATATTGAGATCTGAGGAGAATATTAGCATATTACCTGCAGTTTAATGCATAAAAATAGAGTGAAAATATGGCATTGCTTCAAAATTGATGTTATCAACTCAATCTGTGGGAGTATCAGTTAGTGTTTGACAGTGTTTTTTTAAGATTTTATAACTGACAGGCAGACAAATTCAAATGAGGTCTGGGAAAAGCTTGAAGAGCGTATAATTAAAATCTTAGACTTTATCTGACTGTATGGTTCAGTTGCCAAATGTGAAGAAACACACACAGAGAGACACACTTCCCCTGAGAGAAAACCATCAAGTATCTCCTCTTCTTCAAACTGTATCCGTCTGCTGTGTCAGTGGAGCAGAAAGTGTGTGCCCGTGTGTTCAGCTGTGCAGGAGTCCAGACAATGTCAGAGTTCATCTATTTAGACAGCTCATTCAATATCTTTTGAACAACAGACAAACAGAAAGATAGTGTCATTTCATTTTTATCTGTGCCATCATAGAGAAAACTTGGACTGAAATAAATAGCAGAAAGGCAAAAGGTGAAATCTGGAGTCAGATATTGAACGAAACAAGAAGAATGGTGGTTTGGAAAATATGACAGCCATTTTATGTCAACTCCAGCCAGCCATGAGTGTTCTTGAGTGTTTTTCACAGCCAGGACATGCCAGGACACTTGAAGTGTTTTTACCACAGGACAGTAAATTGCTCAGTTGACTTCTAAATCAAATCACTTTCAGAATACGATGTAATTCACCATGACCTGTACAAGGGTGTTGATCCTTTTAAATAAGGTTTCAAAACTATGGAAATTTGCCACCAAGGAAATCCATTCTTTAATCGGCATGAACTGAACTTGTTTGCCTCTGCTGATTGTAGCAGCTATTTCCCAAACCTACAATAGATGATTATTATAATTGCAAAGACAACTTGAAGGACTTTGTAAGTTCCTTGAAGTTCAATTAGCAGATGATTCACAATGTGCCTGTAATGAACACAGTTTTTGTCTGAGGACCGACATTCTGTCAAGAGCTAAAGTGTCATCGCTTAAACTGATGTGATTTAATCACCTGTTTAAAAACCTCTATAGCCAAACATCTTGAGAATCACTTCCATCATATATTGAATTGCTCATATCTGTCTAAGGAAAATAGTGTTTAATAATGGATAATGAGTCTTTATCTCTCTCCCGCTTTGTATGATTTGTTCTTGTCAGAGTTTCTATCTGAACGGCTGTTATTATCAGTCGAAAAAGAGCAGGTTCTCTGTCAGAAGAGGTCTGAAACAAGGGAAGGAGGGAGAAAGCAACAAAAAACAAAGAAAAAACTATGTTTGGCTAGCAGAGTAATACCACAGCTGTCACTCATTCCTTTGAAGGCGCTCATTCTGGTCCTACAAATATAACTGAAGTGAGGCTCACTGTCAGAGGAAAGTGAGACTGTGATTATCAGAATGAATACAATTAAAGTAAATTCACAAGTCTGAAGAATATACATTACACATAAGGCATTTTGCTGATGTAAAGTAGCGTTTTTATAAATTCCGAAACTATGACTCTTCTTTTTGCAGTTAGTAAGTTGACAGACAGGTGGCTGCATAAAGTGCATAAAGTGCATAAAGTGTGGGTGTGCCTGCTTGATCATAGTCTGTCTCTTATTACTAAGCTCTGGAATAATATTTAATCATGTGTATTATATTGTGACTTCTGTGAAGTATTTCCCTTTTTCCAGACCACATGGTTATGCTTTATGCATTTGATATTGCTTCTGTGACTGATCTCTCAACACAAACTTGCTCCATTTAGCACCACAACAAGCTACAGAAGGTATATCATTCGTTGTATAAAAATGCTGCTAAATACACTCTGCCTTTATCTATTGAGTGAAATGTGAGAGCTGTGGCTTCATGTTTTGCTGAAAGGAGATTGAGGAGGAGGTGATAGCAAATGAATTGTGCAGACTTTAAAGCAGAAGATGACGGGACCCACCGGGGTGAAAAAAAGACCAGCGGCTGAACTGAGACACTTCCTATCCCACTTTACAGACAGCATATCACACAGGCACAACACCCACACAAACACAAGAGAACAATCTATGAAATGTTGCCACCGGCTCCGAAAAAAAAATCACATGTTGCTTTCTCCAAAGTTCAGCCAGTCCCAGTGTTCCAGCCTGAGGGTTTATCTATAAGATATGCCAATCAGTATCTGCTGCAGCCTAATAACACAAAGCTTCACCTGTCAGCTACAACGAAAGGACAACACTCAGACAATAACAAAACTAGCACAGGTATCTGCTTGAGTCTGCTGTGAGGGACAAAAAAGGTCATTACACTCAATATTGCACCATCTGAATCATTCGACTCATAATCAGACTCTTAACTTAACTTGTTTTCATGTTTGAGTTCATGATGGTTCAACATGTTAACTTACCAACGCCACCTGTCGTGCTGCCATGGCAACCATGGAAACTAGGCTGAGTTTCTTGAATGATTGTAGGCTACCTCTTTACTGACAGAAAACAGGCATCAATGAGCAGAAAATGTATAAGTCTCACTATCCAATTTGAAACATTTAACAACATTTACGATACTAATTAGCAAAACGTACTGTGGATTGCTCACCATTTCCTCTATTTTAAGTCACAACTTAGCAGTGTGAATAGATTGTATTTGGTGGGTAGCAGCAGCTTGTGGTTTAGCAGCCACAGCAGCAGCAGGGCACAATGTCATTGCTGAGGCACCCAACTACTTACTGATCCAAAACACAGAACGCCAATGTTTGCCAGGCGGTGGCTGTGATGGGAACCACTCGCAAAATTCCACTAAGAAACATGATGATATTCTGTTTCTATTTCTTTCTATCAGGATTCTCCAGCTGTTGATGTTTGTATTTAACAACAGAAAAAACATAATGTGTGTCCCATCTGATGATACTGAGCAGCTCTCTGGATACAGTTTTATCCTCTTATGGAGACAAAGAAGAACAAACCCACGGAGACATGAATGGTGCTGAAGATAGAAGGAGATCTCTGCTAAATCCCTCCACTTTGTTCTCTTTGCTTTAGTTGTGAAGGAGCTCATTGGGAGCACTTACCTGTAAGACAAAAGAGAAAACAGAAATCATAGCATTAATTGACATTCTGCCCCTTCAAATCATTTATTTTTAGTTCAGATTCAGCAATGATGGTAATATTTCCACATTTTGCTTTTCTCAGCTGTAATAACAACCAGACAGCTCTCCTATGTTTTCCAGTACTGTTTGAAATGTCCATATCTATCACATAGCAGACATGATGACCTTGCTAGCAGCTCTGGACAGGTATTAAGGCTTAAAAAGAAACTTGCTTCCAACAATATCAAATCACTGTGTAGCTGACAGCCAGAGAGGTGTTTATAATTCTGAATGAGCTTATCACACTTAAAGGCAGCAGGGAATGACATTGATTTTCAAAAGAATAAAAGCCTTTGAGAAGCAGAGGAATTTCTTTTCAGATCCTGATTTGAATCTAATATTCTTTTGGATAAGGACATAATTTAGCTTCAATAATGTTTATAAAATGACTGCCAGAGTGAGAAATTGTTGAATCTCAGTGATCTGAACTGAGGCTGGTAGTTGAGTTATTACAGACATTTATTTAAGCCCAGTGCACAGAGAAAATGACAGACAATGTATTCATTTCACAGTTCAGACTCCAAATATCCTTTCCCTCTTTGAGGCAAAGGACACAGACAGAGCCATTACACTGATAGAGGAATTTTCATCAAAAATATCAGAGCCATACATAACCTTTCTCTGCTGTGTATGCAGGTCATTACATAGCACTTACCGAGACCCTAAATTGGCTGAAGAACTTTATACTAAGTTTCGAATCAGGTGAACAGAAAGGATAGAGGAGACAATAGGGTGATAAAACCAACCTTTGAGGCTGAGCTCATCTTAAAGCGATTAAAAGAAATACAAGCAGCCAAAGCACATTTACATTCAAAGTAATAGCCATTAGGCTGTTCACTTCTGATTGCTGCTTGCAACTGTATATTATATTCAAAAATAATGAGCACACCAGAACATCTATTCTACTGTGGAAACAAGTTCAATGCCAAGGTTAATTAAAGACCACTTAAAGCAAAATTCTTAGTGTCTCTGTGTCCCACTCATTTTCTCTTAAAGAGAATTCTTCATGGGTGAATCACACAAAACCCTTTTAATGTATTTATTTATTTATTTTTAGCAACTATGTGGCTCTTTCACTTTGTCCACGCTACATTTCTTTACAGGGCCATTGGCAATGTTTAGAGAATCTCACATTGCACCAAAAAGGTATCAGTGTTCCTGTGTAAAAGTCAAATACAATATGATGAATAAAACTAGAGAGTTAAGAGTAACAAGACCCTAATGTGGCCTGAGTCTCCTCTCTGCTTGGAAGAATATAAACATCAGTCTTCAGGTATTTAATACAAAAGTCACTATGTCACAATGCCTCTCTGCTCCACACAGACTGTAAGTGGACTGCATTTTGAACATGTGGATTTAGGGTAAAATCAGGGGTATGCTGCAGTTCACAAACAGAAAAATACATCTTACTATATTTGGTTCATCCTTAAAATGGTTTGCCAAGGTTTCTTTTGTAATGCGTTTCTTTAATAAATCCATTCCATCAAGAAGATGAAAAACAAACAGAGGATTATGGATTTGCTCATCCTGTTTTTAGTCCTGAATGGAAGGGCTATGAGTGGTTCAAAGGTGATGTTGTACAACTGAGCTGATAAAGGACACCACAGACAAATATTCTGTCCTGCACATACTGATCTGCACAGCCTCGAGGAACATCACGGCAACAAGACCCAAATCTAGACAGCAATGTCTGACATCATGTAAATATTATCAGCAACTAACAACATGAAACACATTAAGCCACATCTATGTGGGATTTTCCTTTCAGCATATTCCGATTCTTGCATTGCATTATCAAGTCCATGTAAAGCAGGGCAAAAAAGACACGCAGAGCAATACAGAAATTCAGTATCGCTGCTTCTATCCTGTCTCCTTGTATGAGTCATCTCTTTTCTCTACAGCAGAGGTACGCAGAAAACCTTTTTCTCTCCATCATCCCATTTACATTTTTTCTCTCAAAGTTCTTACTAAATCAGACTGAATCTAATTTCCATTGTTGAAAACTGCAAGGGACATTGGGTCTTATTCACTAATATGTGCGTAGAAATGTTCTTACTGTGTGCATAAAATAAGGACACAAAACTATTCAGATTCATGAATATGTGCTTACCACTTTGCGTATGTTAGTGAATCAGTGTCATTCTAAATTGACAAGCACGTGCCCGTAATTTGTAATCAGCATACTGGCCCATTTCTCTAAATTAGCACATACATTTGCCTAGAGCATGGCCCCTAAAACAAAAGAATTTCATGACTGAAGAAATCTGTCTGAGGCTTTTCTAAAGTGCTTCCTCAGGAATGAGAATGGTAAAAAAAAAAAGCATGAGGCTTGAGCTGCAATAACGCTGTCCCCTGAGATATGAAATGGTTTGATATTGAAGTTGATGCGAAAAAAGGTATGACAGACCAAATGAAAAAGAAATAACCAGGAGGAGGACGAGGACCATCTGATCTGCCAGTTTAAGATTAAAGACTTGCTGTAATTATTGGACAAACATCCATAAGTGGGATACCTCCAAGAAATAACAGCAGGGACCTTCACCCAGGGCCAGGAGTAATTTATTTTATAAATGTAAGATATTGCAATTGCATGTGGATTTTAGAGAAACGTCAGTGGGTTTTAGGTAGACTGGTGGGTTTTTTCTTTATTCACTCCAACAAGAAATAGTCTAAAAGATGATACTGTTATAATAACGTCTGTTGATCTTATTCATATAATCACCAGACATTTGCTTTTTAAGATTTTTTGTTAATAATATATTATTATGATGTCAGATTTATATGTTAAACATGGTCAAAGTTTCAAAACTTGAGGTAAATGTTTGTAAAAATGCTCCCACAACATGTATTCTGAAAGGCCATGATCCAGCTCCTCAGCAGGTTGGCGAAGTCCAGAGATCTTCTGTGAGTGTCACTTCATTGTAAAGCTCTTTATCTTGTTCTTTCTGAATGTATTTTATTCCAGTCAGTTACTGCTGGGAAACAGAGACACAAATGACATAAAACATCCTCATCCAACTTAATAGTAAATAAATTTAAAAAATGTGTACTATATATATATTTTTCTGATTCTGTTCTCAGTTCAAGAAACATAAATAGTGTTTGTTGTATTCATAAATCAAACAATTGATTAACTGGATAAACTGAAAAAGTCTATACTACTACTACTACTATATTTAATTTTCTGTACATTTTATCAGGACATGGTCACTTGATGATGATGTCTGGGGAGGTTACAGTGGATATTTATCTCTCTATGTAATCTGTTTTCTGTAGCATATTGCATAATTTTATGTTTTGTTAAGTGTTCTTATGCTTGCTTCAGCACAAAATGCCCAACTGGGACAAACAAACTTTAACTTGAACTTGACTTCAGCCCCTGCCAAGCCCAATCTACAACACAGCCCACTCTCACTGACTTTCATTTTCTATGTTAATTAGCAGTGTAGGAGGACGATTGACTAGTATTGATTACTTACATTGGAAATGGCTCCCAGCAGAACCAGAACAGCCATGTTTACACTGTAAGTAACAGACGGTTACACCCTTATGCTGACAGAGATACTGGACGAAGATAAATGACTGGGTCAAGGAAGAAGCGTCTCATGAAAGTGTGGAACCATTATCCCGGCTAAAAGATTGTGTTTCTCCTTCCTCGAAGCTGAGCTGTGTCTCCCTCTGGGAGACACTGAGACCTGTCACCCACACAACTAGAGAGCAGACTCATATTGTCTGGTAGAGACAGCAGACTACACACTTCCTCACATCTTCCCTCTTTCATCTGCTTTCACCTTCCTCCCTCAGAGTCTCATTTTGTCTTCATCTTCCTCATGTCATCTCTTCCTGAGAGAAGAAACACTCGCCCTACAGTACCACCATCTCCCCTAATCTCATTTTCTCTCCTCTGTTCTTACAGTAAGGTGGCTTTTCTTTCTTTCCACTTTCTTCTGTATCCTCTCACTCTCCCTCTCTCTCTCTGAACTATGACTGAAGTGTGACTGAAGAACACTGAACATGCTCAGTTTATTATTAGTACAAACAAAAAGGCCCAAAGTAAAGTATTGAAGTAGCTGAGACACTGTCTCATCTCCGGAAGTAAAGCCCTTTCAGCCCTCTTATACATTTCATTGGAGGAGTAGGTTAATTGGTTAACCATAGGATTGAAGAAAAAATACACATTTGGGCAGAGACGTGAGAATCAAATGACGTCTGGGAACAGAGCCTTGGTCACCCTTGCCCCTTGATGATTTTACCTTTTGCTACAGTACCTCCTCCTATTTTGGCCCTTCTCATTTATCATTGACATCTGACTGTCTAAGAATCACCTTCCCCCCTTACTAACATGGCCCTAGTTCCTATCTGAATGCAATGCCCTCCCTTTCTGCCCTTTTGTTTCTTTTCACTTGCTGATTGACCTTACTGTATAAAATGCTTCCATTTCATTTGCTCTGTGTCAGTCTACTGTCGCAGACCCACTCTGTGTCAGTCCAATCACCGATGTCCCGGGATATCAATACACATCACCATCACAGCAAACTCTGAACAAGGACTTGAGTGATTTTTCTTCAACAGAGTCAATACATAATGACTGACAAGCATCAGCATCACCAGAGTGTTTAAGAGAGAGCAGCTGCTGGTTTTGACAACTGAATTTAACATTTGCATCAAATGCCCAGTAGTTAGTTGAGCATTATTTCATGATTTCATATGATCAGAAACACCATGTGGATTTCCTGCAGCTGCCTTCATGTTAATGAACAAAAAGTGTTTGTTTGGTTTTTTGCCAGTATTAACCTCCTGAAAGGCTTGTAGAAGAAGAGGTCAGAAACTTAAAAAATAATCATGATTTGTGTCTGGTGTTTATATGTGGGGTCTTCACACATCACTGAGATCCTGGTTTGATCCATCTAACTTGTTCTTGGTTGTTCACACAAAACAACATTGGACTTGATTCTTTTTCGGGGGCCACAGCCATTTCATTAGGATCTCATTTCATGGTAAATAAGCATGTATTTTGTGACTAGTTAAGTTTGTGAAGTAAAAATGAGAGAGCATTTTAAAGACAAATTACTATAAGTTCTGTGATGGAACTCAGTTCAAGCTTTTTTCCTACATTCTAATTCTAATGTACTTCATTGCCTGTGGGAAAACATGCCCTCAGCTTCTCTGTGCAGTATCTCTGCCCTCATTTCAAGGTGTTCCCATATTCAAATTTGTCTGACAAATTTCAGACATATCCAATTGAATTTCAAGCATTACCTGCAGTAATTTGTGTTCAAATCTCAGAAGAGAGGCCACTGAGCAGATCAGTATTCCTGATTAAATTTGCACAGTACAAAGTGCAGATCTGACTTAAGATCAGTATTTTTCCAATAACTGACTGGCTTATGTTTGTTCTGTCTTGAGGCAGGAGGCTAGAAGGATACCAGAGCAATACAGCAAAATAGATGTAAGTGACCACAGCACAGCCAAGGGTTATCTGCAAGACGATAAAACACATCACCTGTACATCTGTCCCAGCTTCTTCTCAGACTTCTCTCTCTCTCTCTCTCTCTCTCATTTTGTCTTTCTAGTTTCTCCCCTGCCTGGGTCAACTCCACAGTACCAACATGTCATTTTAAATCTTCATCACTGCCCGTGCCTTGTATCTTGCCTTTGGGACATATTATGATTCTTTGCTCCCTATTCTGCTCCCATCCTGGCCTCTCCTGCTATGACATGCTGCTCTTTGTCATTTGGCTAGAGACTGTAAATGCCAATCAGTTGGTTCAATGGTGGAAGTCTTTCTACCAGCCAGTTTGTGTGTGTAGCTGTGTAGGTGTGTAAACTTGGCAGTAGACAATGTTGGGTCTCTCTTTCCTGGCCTCCTGCCCGCTGTGTGTCTCTTAACCTCTATGTAGGTCACATCCACTGCTGGAGCCTCTCCTGACACTACCAGCATGACACATGACATTAAAACAGACACTGATGCTTTGCAACCTGTGGTGCAAAACTTGGGTGATACATACAGACTACTTCCCACTGCATTAGACGGAAAAGAGAAGGTACAATCCAGCCACACAAAATGTAGTCAGTGAAAAGAAACACAGTTTTGTTCCTTCAGGTCAGGATGCAATGAGAATTAAAAATATAATGTTGAACACGGCAGGTGAGAATTTGCCTTTAAATGTGACTTGATAGTGAAATGTAGCATTTTGAAACAATGAAAGCACATTTCCCAACAGACTGGGAATACAACAAAAACTGCCAAGGTTTATGAATCTTCCATTTCCTATAAAATGGCAGCTATAAAATAAAATCCTTTATCCGTCACTGCTTGTTGCTAAAACAATAACATATTGAAATCCTCAGGCGACTGGGAGCTGTAACTGAATCATGAACAACACAGTGTTTGTATTAAAGTTGTTTCATTTCCTCTCATTCCTCATCGCTCTATTCTTAATGTGGACTACTTCAGCCTCCCACATTCTCTCTATCCAACATCAGTGTCTCTGTTAAGGAGCAGGATGCACTGACCAGGTGATGTGTTTTACTCTCTTTCAGTGAGAATTGATCACTATGTTAAACCAAATACAGTAGCTGGGGTCTAATGTCTTTGTCGGGTCTTGGAGGTGAAGCTAGGTTAGAAATAAAAGATGAATTAGTGCAGACATCCATCTTAAGGTTGTAGTATTCTAACTGAGACAATATCTGAGACTTGTAAGAGTTGGGATTGAGGAAAAACAATAGTGATTGCTTCTGTCTTTCTCCCCCCATGGCTGTCTGCTGACTGACCACTTGATTAATCCCATTGTCTGTATTGTTTTGTTGTCTTTCAGTGCCGCCTATATTGTATTTCTCACTGTCTGTCTGCCGGCCTGTCCCTCTCCTCATTTCATACTTGACTTAAACTTGAAATATGAAACCTCCTCTCCTTCCCAGAGGGACTACAACCCATAGCAGACTATACTGGACAATTCTGCAAAACTCTAGGATACATAAAGTACAACAATGACTTTTTTCTTTTTAAAGAAGATTGCCAACATAAAAATTCTCACTTTCTATAATATCTTGATTGATGATTAGGAAATGAAAACACAATTGTGATATATGGTTAATAAAAACAACATGAAAGTAAGACATCCATCCACCACCAAAAACATCTACACACTTACTTGATTGGCCTCAAATCAGTCCAAATAAGCAATTCCCTCTGATCCAGACAGGCAGAGCTACAGACCTTAACATGTACGTGCACATGCATATTGATGTGTGTCCTGTAAATTCAGCTCATCAGAATACCACCTGAAAAAATTGCAGCAAGCTCTACAAGCTGATTGTCAGAAAAGGGACAAAAAAAGTGTTCACTTGATTTCAAGACATTGGTTGTGAACCAATTTGTGCTTCAATTTACTAGAACAAGGATGTAGATTGGCTTTTTATCTTGTGTAAGCTCACAAGAAGACAAAAACTGAACTGAACATCAATTACGTCTTGTTGGAAGAGAATGGGGGAAAATGGGCTCTAAATCGGTCCATAGATGCTGTTCAGTGAACAAACCATTAGAGTATCAGAATGCCCCATGCTGCTCATACCTGGAAGACCTGCATCACTGGACCTCAGAGCACACAATGAAGCATAAAGGGAAGAAGACACAAAGCAAAAACACCTGAGGCAACTGACAATGAAACCTCACACATAATACAACTCCCATAAAGGTAAGAGTCATACAACCAAAGCATTATTTCATGTCCAAAAAAAAAAATCAATTCCTTGATACATCACAATGCGGACATGGATTCTGCATTGATGCACAAATGTCAAAAATAGATTTTCTTAATGTTAATTAATAATGTGATATTGACAGAAAGGAAAAGGTGGAACTCATATTTTGATGACTAAATAATTACCTTTGCAAGATGAACATGAAGTATACTGTGAAAATGCTATGCCATGACCCAAACACTGTTGTAAAGCTGCGTTCAGACCAAAAGTGTCTGACGCTAAAAAAGTGCGTGAATCGTTTCTATCGCGCCGCTTGATCATAAATGTCAATTTTTTGGATCATAGCTTCATTCGCGCTTGTCGCTCGAAAAAAAAAAAAAACGGTGCGTGGGAAAACGTTTGCCCGCTCATTTCTCAACCCGCTGTCTTTTCACGTCGATCATGGCTGACATAACCACCGTTGCTGCACTGTACCTACTGTACAAGATCCAGAAGCGCCGGAAAACAACCCTCCGTCGTGTCTGGGTTCATGACATCCTCCTGAGACGCACTGAGCTGGGGGAATTTCACCGACAGCCGGTTCCAGCGGTACCTCAGGCTGACTGGAGCCCAGTTCGAGGACCTTTTAGCTTGGGTCGGTGCCAGGATCTCCCACCTGTACACAAACTACAGTGACGTCGGGCGAAACTCGCCGCTGATTGGATGCTGCGGTGCGATGCCGCCTGAAAAGTTAAATTTTTCCAACTTTATTTGCGCCGCTTCATACACTTTATTCGCGTCGCTCCAGACGCTTCATTCCCGTCACTTCAGACGCTTCATTCGAGCCGCCTGATATAAAATTGCGTGTTATCTCGCCATTTACATTCATTTTCTATGTAGACTTGCCGCTCAATTCGTGTCAGACGCTTTTGGTCTGAACGCAGCTTAAGTGTAGCAGAGCAGCAAACTTTAGCAGTAACAAAAAAGACTGACCAACACACACTTGTTACCATGCCCACAACACAGCCAGTGTTGTCCCTCACAACAATAGATCCTGCCTACATCTGTGTTTCCTGCTCTGTATGATTTCAATTAAACTTCCACTAAGTGTAGAGTGCAATCCAACATGCAAGTGCATAAACAGTAAGCAGCTCTCACAACCTCTCTGACAGGAGAGGAAATACAAATCAATGGAAAGCTTCTTATTTGCTGCTTGGAAAAAAACATTATTTGCTTTGAAAGCTCACTTTGAGTTTGATTGGCCTTATTTGTTTTTCCTCCGGTTGTTGTTTTGTTTTCTCCTTTATTTGTCAGAAGCTCTGGCAAAATTTGACTATTTTAATTCAGTTTTAACCACATTTATTGATGCACTCTTTGGTTTTTGGTCATTTTTAACTTTACCTTTTAAATGGACAAATGGATTTTAATTGCAAACGTGGTTTTTAAGTTGTTTTTTCCAACAAACAACAGACAAACGCCAGTCTTAATGTGGGACCGTTTTTTTCCACAGCCTGCCACAGTTGCCAGATGGTAGCTGGCTCCTTGCTTGGTCAATATTAGCGTTGCCATGTGTTCCACCATGCCACTGTGTCCGCCTCCTTTCTTGGACTGTGAGGACTGTCTTTGTCTAGTTCTCAGAATTAGCGCTCTGGAATAGACAATCTCAGTACTCTGTGGGAGAGCTACTGAGGTGCGCAAAGAGGATTTTGAGAATACACTTCCTTATCATGACTAACGGACCAGCCAGCATGGCTCATGTGGGGTAATGGTCAAGCAGCGAGTGACGTGCCATCCAAAAAAAAAAGAATAATGCCTTGCAGTTGAAAATAAGGCCATGCCTTAATGCTTAATGTGACCAACACCCTAAGCTCACCACTCAGTTTCACGATAGCACAACAGTGACATTACTTTGGTCTTGATCATTTACTCTCATGGCAGACAAAAGGGGTTTTACTCCGAATGCTAACCATCAGGGGATTGCTGGAACTGACTCAACCAAGCGACAGGTTCACCACGATCAACCTGAAATTTTCCCATTAACGTGGTGTAGAAACACAGGAAGTCACTGCAAACCAGTGAGGTTCCACTGGGGCTCCTGCACACATGCTGCCTACAATGGTGATTTGCCAAAATCAACTTGCTTAAACTACAGGCAGTTATCCTGGTTCTCCAACACTTCCTGACTCTGCTTCAGGGTAGACATATATTAGTGAGAACAGAAAACTGCACCATGGTTGTCTACATCAACAGGAAGGGTTGAGCCCAGTCCACAGCTGCTCCTGTGAGGGACAGGCTGATGCAGGCGGTAAGTAAAATGGTAGCTATTCCAACACTGGTGTGAGGAAAGGAGACTCGACCCTTGACACATCCAATGGGAGAGGTTCTCTCCTTTCTTCAATATTTGGTGGAAAAGCGGCTGTCTAATGCCACTGTAAAAGTGTGTCCTCCTGTCATGAGGGCTTTGGTGACAGAACTGTCTTCGTCTACCCCCTTGTGAAACATTTCTTGGGTTAGGAGACAAACAGCTGGTGATTTGTGTCTACGCCCGCCAGTAGGAACTGTCGTTGGTGCTCCGGCCTCCAGTGAGTGCTAAATGTATGATTCAAGACAACTTTGTTGCCTGCACTTAAGAGAGTGAATGAATTGTGCGCCATGTTGGTTCACCCCAGCTGTTTGCTGCTTTGTGGTGACCATAGTGGTGCCATTCTCAGACAAAACCCCTCCTTTGTTCCTAAGAACATAAGGAGTTCATTAAGGTCAAGAACTTTTTAACTAGAGGTGTTTTGTCCTAATGGGGACTATAGATAGGCAAAATTGCCCCTCTTGTGCCCAGTACCTGTGTTGACATGTTATAGCCCCTGTTTGTGTGCTATGGAGAGGTAGTGGTCTTATTCAGTGGGGTGATGGCAGTATCTTGGTCTACACCTTGTGACATGACATGCTCCTTATCAAGGTCTGTGCTCACAGGTACAACTCAGGACTAGGATGCATTCTCCCATGCTCCAAAATAACTCAGGGAATGGGCTGTGCAGGGTTTCTGGCTAGCTATACACATGCAAATTTCAGTGGGCAACTGCAAGTGTGTGGTTGGAGGAGAGTATTACCCATAGAGTCCAGTAGAGGGTTTCAGCTGCGTTTTTTAGATCTAGGGTTACGCTATCACAACCTTCACTCTAGAAAATACAATACATAAATCATTAACTTTAGTTTAATGACAAACACAATTCTCTGAGTAGCCTGAGTATCAGTTTTCTTTTTGTTCAGAGTACAATCCTTCATTGTATTGAAACTAGATTTCAAGATTTTATTTAGATCATTTAAACTCAACAACACTGACTAGACTGGCATCTTTAGGAAAAGTAGTCTTCAAACTCTGTCTACTGCAGCAATTACCAATAACACAGAAAAAACAGCATTGTCAGACTCTTACTCTGTCAGACTGACAGTCATTCTTGAATGTGCACGGACACAGTACAAACTAGATGTAATAATTTGCCTCCACAAGCCTCCATCGCCATCTACATCAGTAATGTTGTCATACAGCAAAGCAAGGTCACACACAAGAGCTGCTGACACAATTATAACAAAGAATTACAACATACTGGAGAAATATTTCAGTCTGATGTGGAAAATAATTTCCATGGACTGCTATGTCTGCTTCGTCACACCAACTTTGCTCTGACACACACTAATCCACTGTGTGGCATTTTCCCCAACAGACACATAGAAACTATTTTAGCAGTTATGTACCTACTGTACAAGGAGTGGAGCTGGTGAGCCATGACAGAGAAGTGATCTGAGCCCTCTGATGAAATCATACAATTTTTTTGGTAATTGTCAAGTGAACAAGCTGAATGGTTTAGGATATTCTAACATGTGGGTTTAATAACATGGCCTGGCATTTCTTTTATCCAACCACACTAGCTTCTTTTATTCCTTTCAAAAGGAATGTCCTCCCGCTGAGGCACAAAACAATCGATGAAAGGTTTTACAAATAGTTATAAATACAGATAGGCGCAAAGATGCATCCATGGACAATACTGTATAAGAAAATAAACATGTACTTTAGTGTCCATTAGATGTGCAAGATTTTGTTTCAACTATGTTTTACAGGTATTTTTTTTAGTGTTTGTATCAATTTACTTTCAACATTACAGAGAAATCACTCCTGCGTCAAAATTGCTTATAATATTCCAGATCTTCATAATATCATTATGTATAATTAACCAGATTTCTGGTCAAGTCTAATATGTCTCAATTTCTTGCTCAGTACACTTGCACAGTACAAACTTGGACAATACAATGATAAAAAATTTTTTTTACCTTCTTCATGGTTGTCCATGATTTGAGAAAAAGACTTTCAACTTAAAACACTGGTTAGTGAACACAGGTCAGCTGACTGGTCATTCCTTGACTTACAGTCCTTGTGACTTAGTGAAGAGGTTAGATGTGGAGGGGCTGTGATGTCATAAACATTCTACATTCTGAGAACAGTGCAGAATGGAATATTGTGACATCATATTCAACATGTCTGAAATGTATAAGACTAATACAAAATAAATGAATAAATAATACAAAGCAACTGACATAGAGAAAATCTCAAATTTTAAGGTAGACTGTATATACTCTTTGAACTAAAAGAACCCTAAACAGATTTCAAAGGTTCCGTCCCATTACATTTATCAAAACGTGGAAACGTTAAATTAGTCAAAACCACAAATTAGTATCAAAATAAAATGAATCTGGTGTTGTGTGTAAAGTCCACTGTTAGAATCAATATATTTATATAAGCCTTTATCTTACACTGTAAATGTCCACTGCAGAGTATGCTATATTAACTCATTTGATTTAATCCCCTAGTTAAATAACTTGGATGGACAATTTTACTTTAAATATGTTAGTGCTGGTTGCACAACATGTAATCAAAATGCTCAGTTATTCAGTTGTACATAACTATTGAGCTTTGACAAAACACAATCAAAGCTGCAGTTGAAAGAACATATACCTTACCCTTCATTAAGCTGAAGAAATTAAATGAAGTGAAAGAGAGGCCTTCCTACTGTGAACAGGCAAGTGAAAATTAGAGATGTTGGTAAGCATTTTAAATCTAATTGAACTTTACTCTGCCTTATTGGTGTTATACTAATGAACATAAAGAAACAATTCTATTTGTCTGAATTAATGATACAGACATTTTAGAAGCTGTGGGTTGTGCAAGAGGCAATATAAACAGAGAAACGTGTAGTCAACCCATATTTCATTTGAACACTACAGGCCTCAAGAGACAACTGCTAAAATGAGACATCAGTAAAACAGTGAAAACATTTTAGATTCCTAATAATCATCACAACATGGATCCTCACAGGGTTAGCATGACTCTAAGTGAGCCTTTTTTTGTGAAAAATGTACTATTTAGTATTCAAGAGCAGCAGAGCCACTACATTTTCTAATGGAGCTCCATTACCATTTTACAGCAGAATTAAAGCAGAGGTGAGCACTTTGTAGTAAACAGTTTAAGCAGCTGTTTCATCAATATGAGATTCATGACTAGGAGGTTCATATCCTCTGACTAAGGCATTAAATGGACATACCCTGCTGAATTCTGCAAGTATACATCACTGATGACTGCAAACAAATCAGCATACAACAATTATTTCAGTCTATGTGCACTGCTATAAACTGCCACTGTAGATGGAATATACACACAACTAATCTGTAATGCACTTGGTAGTGAAGTGCACTCTCTGTAATGCACCGCAATTCTGTACAAGCACATTGCTGCATTCCCACAATTCATGCCAACATAAGATTTACTGTTCTCAGAGCACAGAGAGCACAGTATAACTCAATAGGAATAACGGAATAAAGGAATAACGGAATAAAGGAAAAGGACTTGGACAATTCACTTGGTTTGGGGAAGGAAGGTAGTGTGTGATGTGAATCAGTGTTGACTTGGGAGGGGGTACGGGGGGGGGGGGGGGGTGCATTGAACAAACTGTTCTCATGTCTCTTACATGTCTCCTCACAGTTGCCTCTGTGCAGACTTAAAATAGATGTCTAAAGCCTCCAGCAAGTCTAAGCACTGTCCTTCCCTTTCTCTTGGTCTTTCTGTGGACATTATGACCAACTGTATATCTGAGGACAGGCACAAATGTGCAAAAATTGTTTCAATTAACCTTTGATTCAACACATAACTAAATTCAGTCCTTTTTTCCACAGTAATTATCCTTTATTGAAATTATACAGATTTTTAAATTTGTGTCCAGGTTAAATTTACTAAATCAGTTGAGTAATTCTCTGTATTATGTGGAACACTTTGTTTGACTGTATTCTCATTTTGATAACCTTCTGGTGACAAAAAGTATATGTATGATAAAGTGCCTATTTCCTTTACTAACTATACTTACACTGTAGCTTAACTCCTGGATAAATGTCATTCTTGTCATTGTCATTGATCGGATCAGACACCTGTTTCAGTTGTCAGCTACAAGAGTGTAACATTCAAGTTTTACCACATTTAACTGTGAAAGACCAACAAAGGCCAGATTGATATGAAAATTATTTTAAAAGGATTACTCTGCATGAGTAGATATGACCTGAACACAGCAGGTGAAATGAGGAATGAAAAAGGATGGAGGGAGATGTGAAAGAGAGGAAAGGTTGAGTGCAACAAGCACTTGACATTAACTTTGAATGCTTTTAATCCAACAGAGGAAAATAATTTGAAGAGGTTTGATCTGCCTCTGCGGAATGACATGTCTGATATTTAGACCTGATGGTCTTTTATTTTTTGCAGCTTTATCTTTCAGCTCCTGAATCGCAGAATGAGTCTAAGCAGTGTGGAGGAGTGTTTCAGGGACTGAAGCCAACACAGAGACCGAGCTGGTTGATTAAGTTTAGCATTCTGTCAGAGTTGTTCGATAATGCCAAATGTAAAGAGGATGTTTTCCTTTTAAACTGATTAAAATGTCTCCATCTTTCATTGTGAGCTTCTACCCTTCCCTCTGCCTGTACCCTGCATTTCTTCCCTCTTTGCACAAGTTTAAGTGGTGTGTGGTGGCTAACAACAAATATATATATGTTGACTGTGGCCCATGATATTAGATCAAGATCCCAGGACAGAATAGTATTTATCAGAGGTATTTGGCGTAACCTCTCCCCTGATAGAGAGTAAAGAGAGTGAAAAAGAGGCTGACATTTTCTATCCTCTTTTCACTCATTGATTGGGATTTACCGCTTTGTGTTTCAGTTCAAAGATAATTATCATGACAAAAACTATAAATGCAAGACAAAAGAAAAACACTGTCTCTGGTTTTCAGGAAATTCCCTTGGAGGTCAGTGTGGATATGTGTTCTTGTTCATAGCCCAAAACTAGCATTTCAAGCTACCGCTGTCTGAAGGAAATGATAATTGAAAGGACAGTAGGTTGTAACAAATAGCAATAGGCTTGATGATATCATTTATCTCTTTCTGTTGGTAAACATCCCTGCATCTATAGTTTTTAAAGATCTCAAATGTGTGAGATGTTAATTTCCGTATTTTACTTAAAAATGTATGATTGAGACTCCTGCTGTTGTGCCATCAAGCAAAGCACTCATCTGGATTGCTTCAGTAAACATCCAGCTGAGGAGATTAATAACTTTATACAAATTCAAACTGTGATGAACACCATCACCATCTAGGTATCTTTACACCTTTACATCAGAAGTGAAGGTAGCTTAAACTTCCACTTTCTTTTGATTTCATTCACAATAATAAGATCAATGAAATACAAATTGTAGGGCATTGCTACTGCTCGAATACACTATACATGACCACAACATCCCTTTTTTCACTTCACTTAAGGCAGTAAATCCACATACTTCCTGTGCGCTTTTAATACAACATATTTTTAAGCTGTTTGAAAAAAAAAACAACCATCAATGCATTTTGCAAGAACAAGAAAACTCTATTATCCTTTGGCATTGCTTACAAAGCCCACTGAGATCCAACTGTGAACTGATCTGAATGAGTCAAAACACAATCAGACGCTTTGAGGCTGAAAACAGTTTTACACAAAAACAGTGTTATAAGCTTGACATGAACTGGATTTTCAAGAAAAAGAGAATAGAACACTTTGGGGCAAATGAAGCTATTCATTTACAATACAAGTGGAAGAAGACAGAAAGTTGAGAAAAATAGGTTTTGAATGAAAGCTCTGTAAAAGAAAAAGTATACATATGCAATGCTTCTTAATGGTGATTGAAATGTAATTAACTGTGGGCAAATGACAGCACTGGAAGATACAAATCAGCCATCATCCACCAGGTTTCAACACTGTCAGAAGCAGATAGCACCACAGAATAACACCCTTCATAAATCTGCAGGTCTAATTCAATATATATATATATATATATATATATAAAGTTTATAATGAATCATAGACAACTGATTTGTAATTTCTAGTTCTGGACAGTCAGATTTAGGATTAATTAGGTTCACCTTGGACCTGGTAAATTCCAAAACCACTAATGTCCACTAATTTAACTCCTTAGACTCCCAACTTTGAGAACCACTGTTTCTGACAGTAACAAACAGCTTTGATTAATATTCCTGGTCATCAACATGGACAGAGGGAGAACAGCAGCAGAGCTCTCTGCTGTGGAGACTGCTTTATTCACTGCAGTATATTATGCTACTGTTTATTATGCACGTCTTTAATTTAATTTATTCAGCCTTACTTTATAACAGGTTTAGGCAGTGTGGATTTTTTGTTGTTTGTTTGTTTAGTTGTTTTCCAGTGCAGCTGTATTATAGGCTGGGAGCACAGCAAACGTGTTCATGCCCATCAATCATGCTGTCCACTGTTATAAGACTAAGTTGAGAAAAAGTTTCCACTTCTAACAAGCAGGACCTCTCAGAGATGAATGATGAGTGGTAGAAACTCCTAAGTTTAAACTCCATAATTAAATATGCTTTGAAAAGATGCACGACTAAGAAGAAATCAATTATAACTTCTGCTTTAAATTCATTTACATTGTGTTACGTTATATTACAGTCATGTTACTATGCCCAGTACTGTTCTAGATGACTATAGTTAGACTCTTCTGTATGTGAGGAAAAGCACAGTGACTACATTAAGTGACAGATTATGATTTATGAATGGTTCATACTTTTCTTATTTCTTTGGGACCAATTACCCCATTCACTTGGATGGATGCGTGAAGAGAAGAGAAGAGGAGAGAAAAGAGAGAAGACGAGAAGAACTTGTATTCTGGGGGTGAAAATGAATTCATCTTGCTGTTCCTGTGAACATCAAAATGTACTTTGCTTTCTCTCTGCTCCTTTTTGCTCAAGGCAGCACATGTGTACATGTTTGGGTGAGTGTTATAGGGATAGAAATATGGAACTAATCCACATCCACATCTCACCATCTTATACAGAGAACACAGAACATCAATGTGTGTTTTATAGTTACCTTTAACCTCCCTGTATAAAAAAGCAGCACTCCTAGCCTCTGAAATACTCCAAAAAACAACATTGTGCTGCCACAGTTACAATCGGCACACATTCTTCAACTCAAACAACCACCCCACTCTAACCAGTCACAAGTTGTAAGCAGTGCATATGTTGCAACTCAGTAGAGACATCACTATATAGTTTTGTTTTGTTCACTATTTCAGTCAGGAGTTAATATTGAAAAATACATTAATAAATGCTTATATGTGCTTACAACCACAGTATAATGTGGTGTGTTATAAATCATTATTAACTGTTCATATAGGGCTTATAAATACTAAATAGGGTGACTTAAAGTAAAGTTTAACACCCTTGGATGGTTCATAAAACAAAGAAATGGCTTTTTTAAAAGTCAAACAGAGAAACATTCTTAAACATTATAACATAAATCCTATTATTTTACCCTGTTATCCATAAAGTATATTTCTGAATAAATTACCCAATACTGGTTATTGAACACACACACACACACACATAGAGGCACACAATGAGAGCACTCATGCGTTGGCAGACCATTAACAGCTTTCGGCTTTTGAAGTGGACACAAGTGCATAAAATACTTGCTAATTACTATTTAGTTTTTAAGTGGAATAACCTTGTAGAAGTAAACAATGCAGTGCAATCGCAAAGAGTAAACAACTCTCTGTGATGAGAAGCTGGAGGGAAAAATAAAACATGACCTCTTTTCATTTATGCCACAACATGTGGCTGGTGCAAAGAGGTTGATTAGACTATAAGTCAATACTGTGTGTGTATATTTCATTTGGAGAAAGCATGGAGATACTGTAATTACTTATCCAGCTTGTTATTAACAAGTTGAGAATAAATGGGATGGTGGTTCAGATGGTTCTTCATTGTATGTAGAGACATTGCAGACAGTAGATATTTTACTGTGTCTTATAAAAAAACAGCCTCAGCCCACATGGACACATCCTTATCTTTATTCACGGTGATGTGCTTCACTCTATTTATAATATAATCATATAATTGGAAGAATAGATTCTCTCTGGCACTTGTTCTCTGATGTTAATGCCTCTCTGGGAGCTCTAATTTCCTGTGTCCTGAATAAAGAGCTCCTCTGTCTATTTCTAGTGACAACACTCCAGACATTTCACCCCATCTCCTACTGGAGCTCCCAGACAAATCTGGGAAATCTTCTCTAAAGACTTCAATTTGTTTCAGTGCAACTGTCTCCTGAATCACTACAGAGGTCAGATATTTTAAGGACCTTACCATCCAACCATGTTTCTGTTAAATTGTCAACATTTGATCAAGTTAGCTTTGGTTTCACATTGTAATTATGCAAGCACACTAAAGAACTTTACATACATACCTACATACTGTCTTCCTGTACTTGATTTAGTTGAATTGATTGGTTTGTACATGGGTGTGCGTCTGATATTGGCATGCTGTCAATTTAGTGGGTAGCTTTCTATCATCATTTAAACTAATGGAGAAAAATGAATCAACAGATGCAATTTGTTTTGCCACTATATAATATAATATTATTATTGCATTATTTTATATTCAGGTTTTCAGCTCCTGTCCTCTCATACCCCCCCCCCTCTCTCTTCCTCCGAAAAAACCTAGAAAGTGTCAGCATTTTTATTTATCATATTTTATTTTTTACAGTTGACTTTTTATAATGTTTCAGACCCTATTTCAATTAAAATCAGGTCTCCTCCCCTCCTGAAGTGCTACCGCTGATAGTTCCAGACCAAATAAGGTAGGTGTGAAAAGGCCCTTAAAGTCTTTGTAAACTATACTATATACTAGATTTAAAGAAATTAGATTCAATGAGAACAATTGTCATACATTCACTAACATTTTTGAGACTTGCCAAATATGTTAAATAACAACATGGTCACCTTACTTAAACTGAGCAATATTACATTGCCTTAAAATAGGATTTGCTCTTGCAATTTAGTGATATGAAAATGGAATTATGAGGAGACGGGGTTAGAGAGAGTCATGACTCAACAGAAATAAGTTTCAGCTCACTGCTTTTCCATTACAATACTGCTGTATAGCCATATAGCCATGATTTGCAGTGTCTACTTATAAATGAGGGAGAGAAGGAGCGGAGAAGAAGATCAATAGGTGAAGAGAGCAGGAATGTCAGATTAAGTGGGACTCAGTGTTCATCTATCTGGAACAACAGATAAAGAAAAGCAGCAGGTCCATCTGTATAAAGACTATGGGAGTTGATACAGTGAAATAAATACATTAATTAATATCATTTTAAAACTGCATTTACATTAAGAAAAAAACATGGAGATACTAAACAACTGAAATGTCTATATTATAATATAGGTAGGCTGTTTACTATTAAATAAAATCAGGTACTCATGGTTCAGCAATTAAAATAACATCTGGGGAGCTAACTATGCTTTTTCTGTTGTCATAAAAACCCTCTGAATTACAGCAACATGTAACAAGAACTTTTCCTTATGGTACAACAAACAACTCTGATCTCTGCTGAACTTCACAATGTTAAATCTAAAGGAATGCAAGCATCACAGCAACCACAAAAAAGAAGACGTTATTTTCAACATCTTTAGGTTTGAAGAGCATGTAACTGGGGAACCTGATGCTAACAATAAATACATACACCCAAGAAAGAATCTAGACAGAAGGATCTCCAAACCAAGGCCAATTATTTTCTTCTCATTTGGACAGTCAGGTTTCACCTGCCCATATCCTGTTCCGAAAAACAGAAAAGAAAAGAGCAATGAGGGAAACACACACAAAGGAGGAAAGCAGCCAGTCTTACAGCACAGGAGGTGGTTTCTTTCTGACAAATGACCTTTATTTTGCTTTCAACAGGGGGGACTATCAACATTTTATCTCATATTTTGTACCACACTAGGATACATGAAGTTAAACGAGTTAATGTATCAATCCCCAATTCAGCTATTAAACTGTCGTTGACTTTTCTGTTTGTGATTATTATTACCATCCATTTATACCAGTTTTCAAATGATAAAGAGACAGTAACAGAAATAAACAAAAGAAAGAAAATAGACAGACTTGGTCTTCCACTGAGTATCCCCTCATTCTCAGTCTGAGTGTTAAAACCATGAATGTCTTTGAACTACATAATACATAGTGATGTCTTGACAGTTTAAAAAAGTTAAAAGGTTTCTGCTGTGGAGCTTCAGATCCATACAGACTGTCATGGTTGGACATCTATCAGAGCTTCACAAGACAGAAAGGAGGAGAAAGACAAACATTTTTCAGAATGTCACAGTGAAGGAAGCAAAATGAGTGTTCTTCCAACAATAACTCAGAATCTGCAGAATCATTCACCAGATTCGACAAAAAAATGTCAATAACTCCAGTTCCCTACAGAGCATCCACCTCCACTACAAACTTCCATACACAATTAGAAGACAGATGACACCATGTGTATAATGTTATTAAAAACAAATGTATAAAAGTATGAAGTTTAAAACATATTCCCATGAACTTAAACCTTTAAAGACATCAAATAAATCTCCCAAATCCTCATTAAACTGGAATTCACTTTTGTCTACTTTGTAATCAAACCCATCTGCTTTTCAAGAGGAAATAATCTATCAGCAACACTGCCATTCTGACTGAGTTTGACAAATGTTTTACAGTGGAGGAAATAATTATTTGACCCCTGCTGATTTTGTAAGTTTACCCCTTTACAAAGATATGAACAGTCCATAATTTTTATGGTAGGTTTTTTTTTTTTTAACAGAGAGAGATATAATATCAACAACAAATTCAGAAAAAAACATTAAATAGAGGTTATAAATTAATTTGTATTTGATTGAGTGAAATAAGTATTTGATCCCCTACCAACCAGCAAGAATTCTGACCCCCACAGACCGATTATTTGCCCATGAGGCACTCAAATTAGTCCTGTCCCTTTAGGAAAGTTCTCCTAATCTCAACTCGTTATGTGTATAAAAGAAACCTGTCACACAATCAATCTCTTCCATTCAAACCTCTCCACCACCATGGGCTAGACCAAAGAGCTGTCAAAGGACGTCAGGGATAAGATTGTAGACTTACACAAGGCTGCAATGGGCTACAAGACCATCAGCAAGAAGCTTGATGAGAAAGAGACCACTGTTGGCACGATAATTCAAAAATTGAAGAAATACAAGATAACAGTCAATCGCCCTCGCTCTGGAGCTCCATGGAAGATCTCACCTCGTGGGGTAAAGATGATTCTGAGAAAGGTGAGGGATCAGCCCAGAATTACACAGGAGGAGTTTGTTAATGATCTTAAGGGAGCTGGGACCACAGTCACCAAGAAAACCATTGGTAACACACTTCGCCATGATGGATTGAGATCCTGCAGTGCCCACAAGGTCCCCCTGCTCAAGAAGGCACATGTACAGGCCCGTCTGAAGTTTGCCAATGAACACCTGAATGATTCAGAGAAGGCTTGGGAGAATGTGATCTGGTCAGATGAGACCAAAATTGAGCTCTTTGGCATCAACTCGACTCGCCGTGTTTGTAGGCAGAAAAATGCTGAATATGACCCCATGAACACCATCCTCACTGTCAAACATGGAGGTGGAAACATTCTGCCTTGGGGCTGTTTTCTCTGATAAGGGTACAGGAAGACTTCATCCCATTAAAGGGCCGATGAATGGGGCCATGTACCGTAGAATCTTGGATGAGAACCTCCTTCCCTCAGCCAGAATACTGAAGATGGGTCGTGGATGGGTATCAAGCATGACAATGACCCAAAACATATGGCCAGGGCAACAAAGGAGTGGCTCAAGAAGAAGCACATTAAGATCCTGGAGTGGCCTAGCCAGTCTCCGGACCTTAATCCCATAAAAAAATCTGTGGAGGGAGCTGAAACTTCGAGTTGCTAAGTGACAGCCTCAAAACCTTCAGGATTTGGAGAGTATCTGTAAAAAGGAGTGGACCAAAATCCCTCCTGAGATCAGCGCAAACCTTGTGACCAACTACAAGAAACGTCTGACCTCTGTGCTTGCCAACAAGGGTTTCTCCACCAAGTACTAGTCACGTTTTGCTTGAGGATCAAATATTTGTTTCACTCAATCAATTACAAATTAATTTATAACCTTTATTTAATTATTTTTTTCTTTTCTTTTTTTGTTGATATTCTGTCTCTCTCTGTTCAAATAAACCTACCATAAAAATGATGGACTGTTCATGTCCTTTGTAAGGGGGTGAACTCAAATAATTATTCCCTCCACTGTATATAGAAATGTTGAAAGAAAAAATTAAAAAAACAACTTCCCTGCCCATTCTCATGTTGGTGGCTTCATCTTTGATAAAGTAGTATAAAGTGAATGACAGTTACGTTGAGTAAGCTGTGAGGTAAATATTCATTGAGATTACACAGCCTCCTCATTGACATTCACGCTACCTTCTTTCATGAACTGGAGGCATAATACATCATTTAACTGTCACCTTGACCAGTAATTCTGCATCGTGTCACTGAATTAAAAATAATATCATTTTCCATGATTGAAACATCTTCTACTTAATGGAAAAGTTTGAAGCAACACATTTATTATGCTCGGAATTAGGTAGTACTGAATTCATTTGTATTTGAAAGGTGTCACAGTGAAAATAGTTTAAACTGAAAAGTGATTGGCAACAGACTTCCCAGAGAAAATCTTTAAATTATCAGCTTTCAATATATAGCTATGTCAACAAACGCTAAGATAAAAAAAAAAATTAGAAAAATGTTATGTATTTAACATACAGAAAATAGGTTTGCAAAATCAATCAGGAATTACATTATATCAAGATATCCTCTGCAAACACTGACTCAAATACAACTGCTACAGTTAAAGTTTACTCTTAGTGAAAATCTCACCAGTAGAGAATAATGCCTGATCTACAAAGATAAAGAACCGGAAAACAATGTTTCTGAGTAATGAAAGACTGATGCTCTGACTGCAAAACATGTGTCTTATTGGTTGAAGATTGTGAATCAAAGGTTTATTAATTATGACTAGGCATGAACATGTTAGATAGTAAACAGGGCATTTTGTGTCTCTAAAAAAAAAAAGCACTCATCACTAATAGAGGATGACTGAGTAAAGTGTGCGTGTGTGTCACATTAATGCAATCCTTATTTGCCACAACAACTCTGGGCTACTCAGCATGAAACGCTCCTGTTTCTCTGGGGCAGTTGAAACATATTAAAATGATAAGTGAATAACCCTAATCCATAAATGCACTTCAGGCACTGTATTCAATTCAAACTGCCAATATCTTCTGAGATTGTTGTTTGTTAGTCATTAAATGTACCTGCCATTGATTTCTACAGAGTCACTGACTAGTAGACTGTAACCTTTCTAACCTACCCTATGTTGTCTTTGTAAAATCTTTACAAACATAACATCACAGTTCATCCTTTTATGGTTATATTATACTTAAAAAAAATGTTTTGCTGGATCCAGCAACAGAAAAATGAAAAATCCTTGCCATCCTTTTGCTGATTCCTTGTATCGTACTAGTCAACCAAATTCTCGGCAGAAACCTGTATCCTCTACAGAGGAGTCTGGCTCTGTCAAAATTTGTCTCAATCCATGCAAGGACAGCACAAGTGATGTTTTATAGAGGTGGATATATTCTTGTATATGTCCTTCTATCTGTTCTTCTGTGTTAGGAGAAAAGCAGAGTCATATTGGCAGTGTATGATGCATATACTTGTACATATAGTGTATATATATAATATCCCAGGGCACAAAGCAATATAACTGAAGCATTACATTGCTGCAGATAAAATTATAGTCCGTATTAAAACATCATGAGAGCAGATGATGAGTTGAGAAATAACAATAAATTGAACATGGGGCTGGAAATATGGATGACAGTAAACACCAGATGAGCCAAACGATTGCAATATTCCCTTCTAATGTAATGCGGAAAATCAAGCACACTGTGTTCAGCAGGGTCACACAAGCAGACAGTCTTGTTATTTCACAGTTTGTCTCATGCACTGCTCTGTTGTCAAGTGTAAATTAGAGTAGAGGAAATCAAATCCATCTAACCAGACGGTATCTGCCTGCTATGAGATGAGTGATGGTGACAGATGAATGGCAGATTGTGGGTGTGGTAGAGAAATGATGGAAATCACTTCAAGGTTCTGCTGTTCTGCTGTAAAACATCTGTTAGAGTATGTGTACAGTAGGTGAAGCGTGAAGTGGAAACACCTCCAAAGAGCAAAAATCAATCCGAAAAGTCAATCTGCACATCTCTCATAGTGTCTGTCTGCATCAGCTCTTTACGGTAACAAGACACTGATGGTGTCGTCAGCCATCATTAACTTTGAGTTGACTTTGTCTGCTTGATGCTTGACTGGAAACACAGTGTGTTGTCCTTTATGATCCACAAATAATTTCCCGTATGATCATCACAGTTTGAGCATAAATCCTGTGAGTAGGGTGCTAAGAGAGCTCAAAGCAGCTATTCATGCTCTACCTGCATTTCTATATGTAGAGGTTGATGCTGAAGCACAGCAGGAGACAAAAATGAAACAAAAAAAAAAAGAAAACATATTAAGATAGAGTTGAAGAGGCAGTTATCAAACACATACAGACTTGGAAATGAGGATTACATCCAGTGTGGAATGTAGGCAGCACACTGTAGGAGTAAAATTGAGGAGTAAAGAGAAGGAACCAAAACTCACTCTTATGGTATTCATTAAGAAATCATATGTAGGAGATGGGAATGAATGTTCACTGGGTTTCTTCAGACCATCTATTCTAGCTACTGAAAGCTACTCTCAATGAATGTGTTGAGTCTAGCAGCATGAAACAGACTCTTGTCAAGAGGACTGAGAAGAAACTGATGAAAAGAGTGGACTCAAAACCCCATAGTGATTCAACATGAAGAGTGACCACAGCTGTGTAACATGTCAAGAGTAAGAAAAAGAAAGTATTCTCTGATGAAAAGTAGTTCTTTCCACTTTTATTTCTCACAGTAGTACGAGTTTGTGTTTAGTGCAGCTAAGATGATATTTAGGTCTGCGGAGAATCTTTCTTAAATTGAAAGATATGACTGTCAGTGAAGATGGAAAGTCCAATCTAACGATTAATAGCTGTTGGATGAAGGACCTGTTCAGGGCTTGATATGTGGCTGTAGTATCAGATGAGAGAGAGATAGAAGACAATTTAATGAAAAAGAAAGGAGCTTTGTCCCAGCATGCACTGTGGGACACCAGCTGAGTTCAAATGAGCCACAAATGGTTGTGATCTTCAATCACTGATCATGACAGTAATGAATAATGATCTAAACTAATAAACTCATTCTAGGCTTTTTAAAATGTTACTTAGACTCCACTGCAAATGACAAAAAGGGTTAATTCTACCTCATCTCAGACTGGCTGTAGGATCCACTCTGAAGGAAAACAGCCACATTAAAACATGTGTTCCTATGTTGTCAAGAACATAAAGAAGAATATCAGTAAGAATGAATCAAATTTCATGCAATGAAATACACTTTACATATTTTACAATCTGTATGAAGACAAAGCTGTCTTGTTCACTTTCTCTTTGTGAACAACATGCGTGAGAAGACAATTAAAGCTGTTAGAAAGTGCTACAACCTCATACCTGCAGAAAGTGCAAATACTTGTTACTGTTACTCAGTATAGGGGAATTGATATTCAGTTATTTACTCTTTTTTTTTTTTTGGCCTTGTCCCTGGTTTTATTTCCCATCCTAATCTGAATGGGTCAGGTGATTATCTGGTCATTGCTTGATAATCTAATCGCCAATGTAAGCTTTTGCTGATTACCTCTGCTGGGCAGAGCTACAACCTGCTGCATAATCAGCTCACCACTGCATTATTCCATGCAAAAACCAACAGTCTTGGCATCTTAACGAGATGCATAGAACCAGTCAAATGTCAAATACATGCATTAAATCCATGGCAGTTTCAGCATTTTCAGTAAATGATCACCTTAACAGCTGAAATGGTATAAAGGTTTTGATTGGACTTAAAAACTTTAACTCAAAGAAGACCATCCACAAATGTGTACAATGATCCATAAATAGTTCACTGTGCACAAACATGTCTTTTTTGTGTTGTGTAAAGTCATATCCACAAAAATGTGCAAATATGCACAAACTACTCCGCAAACACTTATTTAAATTTAGCATAAAAATTATATCAGTTTCAAAAATAATTTCACCACAAAAATACATGCAAGTCATATTTATGCATTTGAAGATCCATTTGTACACATTAAATGGGTTTTGTGTATTTGTGGATCGCTTCCTGTCAGTTTGTGGGCAATGTGGCCAATTTCTAATTTCACTCCTTTTTTTTGCATTTACTTGACCAACTCGTTTCGCAGCTGAACTGTAAAAACAATTCCGAAACTGTGAGGCACAATTAGTAACTACACCAGCTGCTGGTGATACATGCACACATATAATACATATTGTTGAGATGTAGGATACTGTAATAATGGGAAATGGCAAAAGTGTTGTTGTATGTTTATACCAGAGAGCATTAGTTTTGAGAGCATTTTAATAATTTTACATCAAAGCATGTTATTGTTAATTGGAATGCAGTATTCCTGGGTGGGCTTTATATAATATATTAACTTATATGCTTTTCATATACTTTTACTTTTTTATAACAACAACATAAAGTTTATAACAGATATTAAACATAAATAAACTGTTCTGTACAACTTATATATGTACAACTTAAGTAGTAATTAATGATCATTTTGATCATACTTGTTTGTGGATATTGAAATATGGTACACATGGATTGTCTTCTGTGGGTTATAATTATTAAAGTCAAATCAACACTTCCATATCATGGATCCTTTAAAAAGCTTTATCAGTCAGTTTCAAGCAAACAGCTTGGCGTGACAATAACATGACTAAAGTCAATGATTAGTTTTCTTCTGGTTTGAAGGACAGAATATGGAGGTTAGTCTCTGTGTGTTTGCTCTGTCTGTGGAGTCTGGTGGAGAACAGATAGAGACAGCTGAGGTCCAACCACTGACAAGACACAAGAGAGCAGCTCCAGGCCTCTGGCTCTGACAGAAGACAGGCTGAGAGGGAGGACAGCTGGTCAGCTTTGGATCAGGACAACATGAAAGATATGAGAGGACAGAACCAAGGACTGGGCACCCATCATCCCTCTGGATGAGCAAGAGAACAAACACTGACTTCACAGCATCACAAAGTTCACATCATGTGAGGATGTGGCCTTCTTTTAAAGTGAAGACTGCAGGGTACTGGCCTTAATTAGGGTCCACAAACTAAAGATAGGGTCTCTTCATTATTTCATATTCTTCCTGTAATAAACTTTTTGACCACTAGGCGGCCTAAGGCTGCATGTAAAATTTAAAATAAATTAAGCACGATCTGCTCACCCCCTACAAATTCACGATTTTAAAGGCATTATTTGAAGACCACATTTTGGAAAGTTTATATTTGCACAATATGCATACACGATTAATTACAACAGTTTCTACTGCATCATGTTGGTGATCGCAGCCTCTAGCCCACCTGTATCGTAATAAAAGGTATGGAGCTTCAGGCATAACTTTAGTGAATGTACAATACAACTGAACAAGAAGTTTTAGTCAAAAACAATGTTACAATCTACTTTCATGAACTGAAAACACACTGAAACAGTGACCGCTATAGTATCAACTACATTGACATTGTCAATCACAATGTACCCATGTCCTAAAGCATACGCCATGCCCTACTAAAGCATACCCTCCTTCATGGTCAAATTTAAATTAAATGGGACCTTAATTTACAAAATAAACATCATGCTCTATTGAAGTACTTGAAACTAGTGATTGAGACCATAAACTCATTCAAAATCAAGCGAGAAGTAGGGTCATTTTCCCACCAACTTCTATACAATCAGACTTCTTTTTTAAGCCAGTGGAGTCGGCCCCTGATGGTCATTAGAGAGAATGCAGCTGCTTCACTTTTCAGCAGGAGCTACCTGCTTGGCAATGATGTGCAGATGATGTTGGAGGGGCAGGCACCCAAATTCATGAAAGGTGACATTTGAAAATAACTAAATAGCTATATGCCTAGAATGACTACTATTGAGGAATGGGATATTAAAATGTAAGCATTTAAAACAAATTCGTGACTGAGTTTGTCTCAAACACTGCTAAGTGACAGTTAATTAATGATACATACAAAGAAATGAAAGGCATGATTAAAATGAATCCTGTTTACTTAAGTTGTAATGTAGAGTGGAGCTCTCACACTCTGAGAGTTCAATGCCTGAAGAGATAACGAAATTAACAACAGGAGGCAAAGACACTTAAATGACCGTTAGGTCAGGTGAACTGAAGAACACACAAGTCAAGAGAACTTCACATTCACATGGACAAAGACATGGGTCAAGACTGGAATGCAATTTTTCAATGCAGTATTTCTCTTCCATTCTCTCCATCTCTCTATATTTATCTGTTAACACAAACAAACACTTTCCCATTTTCTCTCCTCCTCAAATTTAGTTTTGCTTATCTCCAGACCTCAGTGATGATTTAAAGAATGTTTTCTTGAAGTGATTTCACAAAATTCTGTATTTGTTTGAGCCAAGTCTGAATTAATGTGACTTAGTTGTCTAACTACACAGCAAATTTCTCCCTGTAAGATATTCCAATTCCCATGTTGATATGATAAAAAATTACTGAATTAATGAAATCCAATTTTAATACATTCTTCACAACATGGCAACACTGCCATTTATTTACTATAGATATGAATCTCCAACACTAAAATATACAAGTGAGTTTTATATACGGCTGCATTTCTGTCTTTTTTGTATTTTAGGATCAGCTAATTGCTGCTTTAACTGTGCATTTAGTAGCTATATAGGAAATTGTTTCTGATATTTACTAGTAGTGAGGAATTTCGATTAGGCAACTGATTTGTTTAAACCATGTGTTGTTTACTTTTCAAATGCTTGGTTAATACACTGTGACATGCAATCCATGTTTTAAAATCACTGTTGATGAGTGACCATAGTGTACTGAAGTCTGCGACTTTCTGCATGTGAAATTTGAAATAACATCAGGAGACACAGAGACATGAGCTGCAATTTTGGGCCACAGATGATAAGCTTATGGTTGAAGTTTCAAATAAAGGAATTCATATTCATTCAAGGATTTGGCGGGGAGCATCTTATCTTTTCCCAAAACTTTGCAAACTGATAAAAGTGCCTAAAGTTGACTTCCCCTTCGGGTTGCCTGTAGGAAAAGCACTGTTTAATTTTATCTCAGCTTTCTAGACATTTTTTTTCTTAAATTTTCTTTTGATCCTTGCCTAAACTACAAGCAAAATATAAACTTTTTCTAAACAAGCCTCAGAGTGCCTCAGTTTCAACCTCAAGACCTGTTTTCTTATATATTTGTAACATTAGGCATTACAGTATTTTCAGTATCTCCTTTTTTAAGTTTTTGCCATCCAGCCAACTTGACAGCTACTACCTGATGAACATAGTTAAAAAAGTTAGTGTAGCCACATTAATTTTATTCAACACTTGGCTGTAAGATAACAACGACTCAAAAGAAGCCTATTTGCCCACCGTATCTGATAACCTGGACGACAATTTATTGGCCTGGATCTCTGCCTATCGGCCCTGAAGCAAGGCCACCAGACCGACTTGGAGGCTCCGCTGTAGGGCCCGCTGCTTGGCAACTAAACTGCATCAATGGAGACGCCTGGGAGCGTACCTGCCCCGAAGGCTCCTTCATGATGCAGCCCTGCAGACAGATAGGCCCACACCTCACTGGTGACTATGCAGCAACTTCGGATTCAGCTGAAACAGTCTCATCTTTGCCACAACGCTTCAACAAGTAGAAAAATTCACAGTTTTTATGTGATAAGAGTTCATGTGGAATCAACTGTTTTATACCTTAGAAGTTGATTTTCCCTAATGTTCCGCCGTTCTTTTATAATGTTAAAAGTTAAATCACAAATTTCATTTCATTATCATCAACTTATGACCCATTTGTCTCACCCTTTAAAAGGTATTTTATTCATTTGTTTAATCTTCATGTATTCCTTGGACATTTAGCTATAAATAAATGCCCTCATTTATCAGCAAGAGTTTGTTTGCGTTCTTGGAAGCAGAAGACAGGTCAATTCCTTGAAAATAACTCCAATTCTTTGTTTTGAGATTCATTAATTAAACATATTTTCCCTTTAGTGGTGCCCCTATCTTAACAAGAGCAATAATTTAATACAGAAGTAGGGAAGTACTCCTACAATGTGAATGCAATCCATTTAATTGGTGAAGTGCACAAAATACATGATGTGACCCCATTCCACTCACAATATTATGAGTAACAGCTTGTCATCATTAACAAAACATACTAATTTTAGTCAATACACCTAGAAAAGAGTGATGCAAGTGACAAAATACTTTTATGGAAATACTAAGAATGCTTGTCGCCTCTATCTGACATTGACCTATCTGTAATTATGTTTCCTTTCACTTCTTTGATCTTTCTCACTTCTTGTTTCTATTAAAATATGGGAAACTGTCTTTCACATTCTCTGATTTATCCATATTATTTACATACATCAGACCTGAAAAGCTCCTTATCTACTTCTGCCTGATGTTAACTGTCCAAACTAACATGAGATCAATGAGATGAGAATTTAACATCATCGTCATCGTTTTGATGGTGCCTCTTTCATCACCCACTTCACTTACTGAACGTCAGTTATTGCATGCATTGTATGTAACTTGGGTTGAGTGGTTATAATAACCTGCTGTTGCTGTTTCATATTAAAAGCTTTTCACTGACAAACTAACAGTAGGCTTTTATTGTGAATAGCCTTTAGGAAATGAAATGTGTTCATAATTAGAATAGCTTTGTTAATGGTGCTGGTCGGTAATTAAACAAGTTGACACTGAATGTGTTTTAGTATCCATGAACTAGGCCCTTTAGTTGGTTGGACTGTGGTTGTTGGCTGCCAGTTTGTGCAGCTAGTATCACTCCCTTCAATTACACCATGATCTAGACACAGTCAAGAGTAAGTTTTATTCTTTATCAGATATGTGAAACATTAAGTGTTGGCTTCACGATAGAAAACACCACCTCAGGTAAAGACCAGTGCACAGTGGAAACTTCCCGAACTAATAAAGGGGTGCATGTCGTGCGGTGGGAGAGAAAGCACATATTGAAAGTAAAACCAGACTAGCAGTTTAATTGAAAGGTATGAGGTGTTTTTAAATGGCATGTCTGTGCATGTAATGTCCTCGTCAATGTTCACAAAGTGTGTTTGCATATGAGCATGTTGTGGTGTTTGCTATAGACGTGATGTCAGCCCTTGTAATGATGTATTGCATCTTAACAAATACAATATAACAAGTTTCAGTACGTGCTATAAACCTTGGGTTTTTCAATGTCTGAGACTGTGGGCCTGTCCTCAGACAAAGCTTAGAAAAAAGTGTTCTGAGTTCCTGGATGCCTATGGGCCTATAGACACTAAACAACTGAGCCAAAATAGCCTAATACTGTTGTTTGGCATAACTTCAGACTACGTAAAAACATAAGAAAGTCTGTTCTAAGGCATTTATTAGTTTCTGACTCTGGGAAAGTGGGAACAAACAGTAACATACTCCAAAGCTACTATATCTCTGAACTATGTCTTTAACCAAATCACACACATTTACTGTAGGTGAATCTATATGATCTCCTTTAGATAACCAACGTAATAAATAATGTAATTTTTTTTTTAAAAAACTTCTATTCACTGAGCCTCCCCTGAAACTGTTTGCAGCCCCTCTGGGGAGGCCCGCCTCCCACTTTTAAAAGCTCTGCTATAAACTACACAGTGTGTGTAATTACTTTAGAGATGAAGATTTCCTGTCTGGAAATGAAGAACTGGCAGAAGATGTTCGTTTTACTTTTAAAGTTTTACTATTGCAATTACTGGCCTGTATTGATTTTTATTATTTATTGATACTGGCTGTCACATTACTTTTTGAATTGCCTTTCTTAATTTTCCCAAGATGCCTGTGTGATTTCATTCACCATGCCACCAGCCACCACGGCCACTACCCAAAAGCTACAGCAGCATCTGGACTGAGCATCTATTACTGAGGGATGTGGGAAATTCTTTGCCTTTCATGTAAGTAAATAGTTCTGCATTTTTAGTAACAGAGAGAACAACCACAAGGTTCACTCTGGATATATCAGATGAAGAAATTAAAGTATTTTGTCCTTTATCTATTAGAGAAAATATGACTAAAGTGTTTTGTAGCTCAACAATAGAAGTGGAGTCATTTCACAACCACATCTTGATGTTACGCTTCCAAGAGGCTTGGATTATGACCATTATGTCCAAAACTAAATGCTAAACTAACTAATCAAAATGTAAGCTTTACAACTATGTATAATCTATCTATTTCATGTTGTTGCATCTCATCTACCTGTGAGGATGACATTTTGTATAAACGCTGTAAAACCTACTGGAAGAGCAGTGTTCATGAGGGCACAGGTGAAAGGCAGGATGGAGCTACGGAGCAGAAACAGAGAGGGGATGGGATGGAGGAAGTGCAGCTGCTTCTATAGTAATTTCAAGCTACAGCTTACTTGACTTCCAGATGTTGCATCCCTCAGCTTTAAATTTGACTAAACACATTTAAACACCTGTTATTGTGTTATAAGTGACTGACTCACTGTGCTTATTTGTGTGGATGTTTTGCGGAAACAATCTAATTAGAAGCACAGATGGTAATAATGTCACACAGTCTTGAGCACTGTCTGCTCTGCCACAGAACACCTTGTTTAATGTGATCACTGCTATCACTATGAGGTGTGGTAATACTGTCCTGTAAACCCTCCTGTACATAAGCCTTGTAAAAAAAAATTAATTACAAATGAAAGTATGTCACAAAGTTAAATGTAGATAAAGCACTGAAAGCCATTTGTTGTTAAAAAGGAAGTAATGCTAAATATATAAATCTATTCCAAATCTATAATATATTATCTTAGAATAAAAAGCTGCAAATATCACAGGGAAGTAAGCTGCACGGTGAGCCTGGTAAAGACTACAGTGTGAATGAAACACATTTGTCTTTGTTAAGGTGATGACTTTTTTTTTTAATGCTGTTTATTTGAGCTACAGAAGATTAAAAAAGAATGTTTTAGTTCATCTATTAATTTCTTTGCTCACCCTTAATTTGATTTCCAAGCAATGTAACAGTCTAAACATTGATATGTGCCTTTGTATTTGTAATTTCATTGTTTTTATTCCCAGTATTTTCTTGCTGTCTCTGGAAACAACCACCTCTGAAGTACTATGAAAGATAATAAAGAATTAAGGCCATAAAACTGCCTAATATCTCACATAATACTGTATATCACATATAGCTTACTCCTTTAACACCATCTTTTAGAAGATATTTGCTTTTTTTGGACTGCATCCAGTGGTAGCATGCCAATAGAAGACAGAGCCCTGAAGCCAACACAACAACAGCATTCATGAGTGGCTGGCTGAGCTTTCTATTAGGAGCCCTCACAAGGGAGGTCGCCCGTGTTTGTTCTTCTCTCGATATCAATCATTACAGCCTATCACTAGAGAAGCTCAGACATTAAGCTACTCTATTTCACTCTCAAGAAATAAAGCATTAAATTAGGTGTAATATATATGTTATCAATATGATAACACTTCCATCTTTCCTACTTACTTCTGGCTGTAGTTCTATGTATCATTTCCCTGCAGATGGTGTGATCTCACTTTCCCCATCCCCAACATCTCAGTCTCTGGCAAACACACGGTGAGGTGTGATCATCAGAATAGAGACCCAACATTCACTACAATGATCTCCACTGAAAACAAATGCCTTAATTGGTTAAAACAGAGCAATTCAGGATCTTTTTATTTCTGTGTGCCTTTTGTCCTTCTCAGGTTTTCTCTGTAGTTTTGTGAAAATTAGACTAATTCTTACACTCATCAATGCATATTACTGTTTTATTTCCACCCTCTTCATGTATCCTGCATGCTGGTAGCCCTGTTAATCATTATTGTTACCTCCCAGATCTCCCAGCAGGATTTTTTATGCAGCATACTGGGCCCTGATCACAGTCTCACCAGCAGATCTGCCCTGCTGGCAGCAACCAGAAGCTAGAAGCTCAAAAATATTACTGTTTACAGTTGGAAAGATTCTACTGACAGAGAAATATGGCATTTCTCCACACAGAGTACACACACATATTCAGCAGCTCAGCATGACCATGATCAGGGTTCAACAGTGCTGTTTGGCTTCATGTTACTGATGGACACAGACAGGAAGACAGATAGTGGAGTGGATAGTCCTTTCAGAGTCCAAGGGGATTCATTAAAACAATATACTGTAGTTCTATTTATTGACTTGCTTCTGACACATTCTGCACCAAGAGACGTACGTGATTGTAAAACCAAATCCTATTAGCTCAACTTTGAGGTTTTTGCTTCACTAGTGCTTCAAGTTGAATAAAAAAACTCTGCCCGAACCACATAAATTGCTCGCTTGCTAGGTGCGAAAACGGGTCATTTTAGATGCTTACATAAGAGCATTTTTCAGTTACTTTTGTTCCCCAGTTGAAATTATTATATATAGAGAAATGGATATAGAAATAATACAACTTTGGTTTAAAATAACACACATAATCAAAAATAATAAACACGCTACAGTTGTTTAATTGTTTAATTCCATACTTTTTTCAGTAATATGCAAACCTCTGCACAAATGTGCCCCTTCACAGATATTTAACTCTTGGCACCTGTTGTGCAAATATGTAAATTGACAAACTGCACTTAAATCTCTCTAAAATGAACATAATGCACACTTACATAATAATAACAACACATACTTCTCTCACACACACAGCTGGCCTCTCCTTTAGTGCTTATCATCATGTGGCTCACAGCCCAGCTCATATCTGAGGGAGCTGCTGATTATGAAGCAACATCGAACCTGAAGAGATGGAGCCAAGCGTAGCACCATTTCACACTGCAGCGGCTACACAAGAGTGGCCAGGCCTTTTTGTTTGCTGTATCATCTCCTGCAGAGCAACAGGTATAATATGGCTGCCTTCACTGATCATTTTAAATAGAAATGTTACATCTAACATGATTCCTGTAAATTGGGTGTTTAATTTAAGAGTCTTCTTATTTTGCTGGCTCATTGAGTGTAAGTCTACGTTATCAACCTTAAAGATAGCACCACCAGGGGTCACTATACACCTAAAACCCCAAACTGGTCAAATTTACTCATACATAGGTGTGATATTATTATTAGAAATGCATATAATGAGATAACCCATGTTATATAAATGCGCAATGTAGCCAAAATACACCAAATGTACAATAATGAGCCATAATAATAACATTGAACAACCACAGCACTTATGGGTGATTTAATGTCGCAACATAAACATAACAAAGTCAAGTGCATAATTTCACCTAATCAATCATTTATATTGGAATTTTGACATTGTGTGAATGAGACAACAACCAATTAACTACACATTTTTTGTCACACAATAAATGTTTGTGAGGAGCTAAATGATCTTCATTTGAACATTACATGTCTTACAAACACACACTGGGCAGACATTCAGCACCGTGACTGTACATTTTCAACTCAGTCTCAAGAAGTTTGTGAAATTGTCACAAAATGTAATCCATAGATTTGTGTACAAGGATATTATTTTTTCCATTTTTTGTGACACTCAGCACTACTTTCAAACTAATGTATATGTATATTTCACCACATTTCTTTTCCTGTCAGTCAGGATTTCAAATCACTGTTAAAAAGTTGTGATGTTTTATGGTGTGACAACACTGTGGTTAATGTTTGGTTAGGTGTAGGCACACAAACTACTTGGTTAGGGTCAGGGAAAGACGATGGTTTGGGGTTAAAAAGTTCATCTACATAATAAAGTTACAAACCATATGTCCTTAAAATTGGCACAAAAAAACCACCCACCCTGATAATCATTGTTACGGTTTTAAAAAATGTCTGAATTTGCAGTTGGAAACATGACACTTGGGGTTGGAAACAGGAGGTGATCAGCGATCTCCAGCGGCAAAGTCCACTTTTTTCCACCTCTCTATATAACCATCCACCCAACCTGCCAAATCCAACAGATGACATCCTTCACTCAAACATGATGTAGGTACAAAAAATAATTGAATTACATCCAACTGTACCATCTAATTGAAAAACAATAGCTTCAAAGTTGTGCTGAGTGTCATGAAAACAATTGAAACATTTGTGTCCATGTACACAAATCTATAGATTAACTTTTGTGACTTCATGAGCTGTCATCACACTGTGCTGGCATTTTCAACAGACAGCCTTCTTGTACTTCAGGCACTTGGTGAAGGTTTTTTTGCAGGCCATTCTCCTCTGCTCTGTGTATAATTTAATTATGACTTGACGTAGTAGTCAGGTCACATACTCCAATGAATGTTGTTACCTAGAAACTTAAAATGTTTAAACATAAACCACATGGAAATAAATACATTTCATATACAGGTGAATTTGACCCAGTGGCTGTAATACAGTAGGTATAATGCTTGTATTTTAAATCTGGATTCAACTTCATTGTTTTTAACACAACATTATTTTAGGAAAAGTCAAAAACTGATGGAGATGAATAATGTATTCAAACAGAAATGTATAATTGAAAAACTGCCACTGGTAAATTTTACCCCGTGGTGGTTCTAGTATTAATGGCTTTCCTCCTACAAATAGATTATTTTTTGTGTATTGGTCAAGCCATATTTTTTCTGTGAGGGAATTTCATTGAGTGGATGCCATGGCTGACTGCGTGTGAGTATAATCCAGTCACATTACTAATTCATATCATTCAGTAGTTCTTCCCCTGTGATAACATTATCTACAAAAATGCTCTCTTTATTACAGAAATTATGCATGCTGTATTTGTCTGCAAAATGTGCAGGGTTTGCAGAACAGGAACAACTGGCAGCCAGAGACCTTCAAGGAATCTACATGAGCATAAAAATAAGAAGAAACTCATTTACAATGTCCAATAAACTGAAATCCTGAGCAAACACTTTCTCCAAACCTGTTCTCCTCAGCAACTTTTTATTGGTTTCTGTCGCTGTTGCAAATTAATTAACCACAAGTGACAAGTTAAAGGCATGTGAATATAATATTCTAATGAGTATAAATATGCTAGTTTCACAGTCAGTGTGTCTAAATATTGGATATGTGATTATGTCCAAGTTGTCCTCCCTGGTGGAACTGAAGTGTAAGTGCTCATTGAGCAGCTCTAAACACACATAATCCAGCAGAGCCCTGGGGTGGCAGCATTAGACAGGGAGATGAAACAGACTCTGAAAGGAGAGTATGCAGAGGCATTGGCATATGCAATGAAATGCTATTCCACATTTCTATCATAACAATATAGATCATTGTTGTCAGCCTCCAAATGTTTTCCAGCGTGTTAGAAATATCTGACAGTCTACAGTAGATGTATTCATATATTTACTTTGTTTGGAAACTCTTTGTCAATGAAAGTCAAATGTTTTATTTGGCAGACAAGAACACACACGGTGCTGTTTTGTGTCGAGTTATTTCTCTTTAGAAAAGAAAAACTTGCAGTTAATTAAAGGTCAAAACTCACATTTCTACACAGCCATTGCCAATGTTTCATGTTGTTCAAATTGTCCCCTAAAAAGATTTTTCACTGATGTTTTAGCTTTGCTGACAGCCTGGTTAATATAACTAAAAAAGAAAGCAAACACTGAAGCAAAATATAATAAAGGCCATTTACCCCATGGTTCTGATATTTGAACTGATAGATGAATTGTTTGGATAATCTAAAAATTAAATGTTTCTCCTTCAACTGCTGCCCTGTCTGTTTCTTTCTCATTATTCGCCGCCCTCCTTCTAGCCACTCTCTCCCGTCATCTATTCAAAAGCCATCTCCCGTTTGTTTTATTCGTTTTGTTTTTCTTGCCCTGCATTGGGTGATTCAGAAAGCAGATCAGCTCCTTTCAGAAGTCTGTAGATAAATGGCTTTCCATGCAGCTGCTCTTAACAATCTTCATTGTTTTGATCTTAATATGAGTATAAATTTGAATTGTTAAACTTGCAAATGAAAAGAATTTGGCAAGAATCCTGAGCTCTAACTGAACAATCATGAACAAAATGGCAACAAACATTGTACAAACACAATGAAACACATAAAACAAGCAAAACAGATGGCACAGCATTGCTATATTAAAACTCGTAACTTGTTAACCACACCCGGTACCTCCAACTGTAGGCTGAAAACAAGGAAAAACCTCCAAGACAAAGTCCGTACTGTATCTATCTAAACAAATCCCCAATATTCTTTTCTCCAAATGATATTTTGTCATAACAAAATCACATTATTCAAATGTCTTCATAAATATGTATCTATGAGGTGTGAGTAAGGCCAATGTCGATGCTTGTGAAAAATAATACCAAGCAACATCTGAATAACAATGATTTACAGAGGTGACAGTGAAGCCTCCTGGGAAATTCAAATCCAAACCATCCCATCAAGGCAGAGTTTAGGAAATGCACGACAGGAAGTGCAGAACGGGGCACACCTGTAGCTAAGACACAGGACTCTCACAGTGTTATTTATGGCTTTACCCACTGTGCGTGTGGCCATTTGCGTATCCACTACTGCTGTAGGCTGGACTTGGTTCTCCTCCACCTCACTACACCACCATGGGTTTGGCAGCCCTGCCTGTCTTGGTTTCCAGCTGGACTGGAGAGAAAGAAAGTGTCCTTGTGCTGTGGTATTTTCATGCAGCTTTAAAAATAAATAAATAAAAATCTCCCCTCAGTGAGACTCACACACATCAGCAAACAAACTGTTCAATCTTTCAAAAACCTCCCGGGACTAACTGCCTGTTGGAGACAAGGGGAAAAACAATGCCTAGATTTCATGCTAGAGGGGCCCACTGACTTGAGTCCTGACTTGCCTTTGTGTCAAGTCCCATAAGATCTTTTAAGCATAGAAAAAAATGATAGTGGGAACACATTTCTATCCTTAGAGTGTGATCTTAGTTGGTACTTTTTATGTTTGTTTTGAATGCCTTCTAGTTTTAACAGATACTATAACACATCACATGTCTACTTACTGCACATGATGATACCTGAACTCCAGACATCCCAAACAGCTAAATGTACGTGTTGATTTTTAAAAGCACCACAGAGCATGAGTATCTCAACATAACACATGAGCAACAACTGGGCAAACAAGGATGTAAACAATTTTTTTAAACTCACCAAAAAGTCACCTGCTTTGTCCCAAGGATACGCATAATGCATGCTGGTAACATCAACTATGCTGCGGTTTTAAATATTTCTTATGCTTGTAATCATGAAAGACTGAAATGTTGTTTTCTGTCACAATAATCCTTTCCATACATTGTTTAACCCTGTGGTAATATTTCGTGGTTCCTCAAGAACAAAAAAGATAACCCACGGAGAATGCCCTGTGGAACAATGTATGACCATTTTAGTGTGTTGTTTTAAGTTATTTTGAAAAAAAAAGACAAAAAAAATGTCCTTGTGCACTTTTGCCAGAATCTTGCAATATTTTGACATATCATAGACTTGAATCAGAGTTGATGTCACTGAGGAGATCTGTATTCCTCGAATAGCGCCCTGGTTTGTATTCCGAGTGCTAGATGTTTATCAAAGAAAAATAGAACAATGCATGACAGTGATCACAGCACAACAAAGATTTATCTGTAAGACGACTACAAAATGCTGAATTCATCATACTTACCCACCTGTACACCCAACCCTCCCCTCTCTCTTTCAGAGAACCACGGTGCCAGGTTCTTTTTAAATCCCCATCTCTGCCTGTGCCAGTCTTGTATCTTACCTTTGGGACAGATTATGGCTCATTTCTCTTCCACTGTCCACATCATGCCCTCCCCAGCTGTGATTGGCTGCTCCTTGTCCTTGGGCTTGGCTACGGGCTGCTAATGCCAGTTGGATGCTTCAATGGCGGGAATCTTTATGCCAGCCAGCTGAGTAACCTCTGGCAAATGTGGCAGTGTGTGCGTGTAGCTGTGTAGGCAGTAGATTGTGTTGTGTCTCTCTCTCCTGGCCTACTGCCCACTGTCTGTCTCTTAACATCTTTGTGGGTCACATCCACTGCTGGAGCCTCTCCTGACACTACCAGCATGACACATGGCATTAAACAACAGACACAGAAGCCATACAACCTGTGGAGTATGAACCTCAAGTCATACCGACCTGTGACTGCGACTGCTTGCTCTCAAGCCATGCAGCTGCCAACAGACGTGGATGATACTGTACAGTCCTGTAAAGAAGTTGTGAATGCAAAGTCAAAAAAGAGCAATAATATCTGAGGTTCATGTGTATCCAGCTGTCTTATATTTTATCGTAAAACATTTTTGCGCATGTTGCTAAGACAGCATGTAGACTAATAAAACCTGCAGGCTATAGGGAACAGTAACTGACCCAGTGTTTACATGTCATATTTAGATGCGTAATCTTCCCTCCTTCCACTGCTCTATTGTAAATGCTGATGTGCTTCACCCAGAAACCATCTCTACACCTATTAGAAAGCCAGCAGCTCTTATCAGATGAGGGTACTCATTTCCATTGAGAATTGATGGCTACAGTTAATCAAATAGCCGGAAGTGAATTGCTTTAGTGTGATATAATAGGAGAGCAACAGTACACTGCTTTAAATCAGCGACAAACATCAAAGATAAGTAAGCATAGCCACCCATCAGACACTATCTGTGTGAGGATGCTCCAGCTGATAGGGATCTTCAGTGAAATACTGTTTAATGTACCATGACTGGTGAAGAAATACACCATTGGTCCATCGCCTTCAGAATGATGCATATTTTCTGATGTGACACCAAGACCATGGGCCTGATTTTCTAAGATCCCAAATAAAGGGTGCTAAATGTGCATGCACAGTGCAATAGATTGCACGTTCAGTTATCGTGTGTTTTACGTTGATCTACTAACAATAACTGTGTAAATGAAATCAGGTGCAACAGGGCGCAGACAGCAGTATTTAAATTAGGATTTTGCGTGTATTAATGGAAAGTTTGGACGAGCAGAAAGCCTGCAAGCGCAAAATGAAATGTGATCCCATGGAATTAGAGGTTCTAGTGGAATGTATTGAGATATAGCAACACAATTATTACCAGAAAAACCACCATATGTACCATATATACATATTCCCTGCTATAAAAATAAAAAAACAGACAGAAAACGATGACATGGCATTCAGCACCATGGACAGCACCCTTTGAACACAAAAGAGGCAACGCAACCTAATACCAAAACAACAGAATAGGTCTGTCTGACAGGGGATAAGAAACATAATGGGTGATCTACATACACCTGGCAATAATACAAACAATGATATTATTAGTTTATAACTTAGTATATAAGTTTATTGAGGTTATGTATAAGTTAAAAACAAAACTCTCAATCTCAATCAGAACACATTGACAGGATGGACAGAGCACAACAAGGTAACATCATCTCTTATAGAGCTCAAAGGAACCTCGGAGGATCAGTCTTGCTCACCGTTGGTAAAAGCTGAATGTTTTACTGGCAAGAAAGCTACATAACAGAAAGCTGGCACACAGGGAGTCAGCTTGGAAAAAACTTATCAGTGCATGTTCAATATTGTGAATGCTGAGGGCTTGGTACAAAGAGATTGGATGAGATATCAGACTACTGTGATGCAAGCTGTGCCACAGTTAGCATGTCTCACACCAAGCCACCTGACACTGAGGTGTTAACTTCTCTTAAATATCATCAGCTGGTGAGATTCCGCCTGTCATTTAGTTTAGAGGGTGGCAGTAAAATCTATTTCTATTTTCTCTCCATCTCATTAAAACAGACCCTCTTTCTTTATCTGCAGCAGATGATAGTGCAGTGCCCCTCATTTTCCTCTATTATCCAAAATAATAAGGTCAATGACTAAATCTGCTGCACTGACTAACAAACTGAGTGATGGTGGCAGGAAAATAATTCCTTTCAATAATTCACCATGAGAAGCCCTGATTTTATTGCATTAAACATTTTAAGAGGCTCTGAGGATCAAATTCATGAGGTGTGTCCATCCATCTGGTGAACTTGGTTTCAATATCAATGCATCATCCCACTTAAACCCATCACATTATTCCCATCCTTCTCCAAAGGAAAATCGACCCCTCTTTCACCACCACTCTGTGAGATATGACTAGACTCTCCAAATCAGACTGGTTATTCTTTCGTTGTTGCAGGTTTACAGCTACGCAGCAGCTGTCAGAGTGTTTTATTGGTTCTTATTAGTCTCACCCCTTCAGCAGGAGTCACAGCACATCTCTCAGATCTGACGCCACTTGTCCATAAGCAGTCATGGCATTTATATAAAAAGTAGCTTCTCTGTGGGTAGATTGGTTAAGATTTACCAGGAGTGTTAATTGTCCTCAGTAAGAATATGAGCATTCTGTAATGTTTCAAATACTGACAGCTTGCCATACAGTATATTTCACAAATGGTGTTGTGTTGATTGCAGAGTTGTTTAATATGATGAGCAGTGATATTTAAGTGATCTCAAATTGGGCAAGTGTCAGATTGAAAGAGGCTTAGCACAGAGGAACATCTTAATTACACATATTGATGGGAATTCGTGCTATTCATGTAAATAATAGTGTTTTATGAGCAAGATGTTTGCCATAAGTGACATAAGTGTGACAAGCTGGAATCAAGCAGAATATATTATGATGGCATTTCCTTCCTGAGATGCAGCTGTTTTTAATGGGACAATTTACAGAAAACGAGCAGAAGTCTGCATTGCAGGGTGACAGTTAGCATTCAGAGACTGCTCTTCGAAGGAAAGTGGCTTTTTCTTTTCTTACATTCAACTTGCAATGCCTTCTAGCAGCCATAGACATCCTTGTTCATTCGGAGCAACGCAAAGGAGACAGTAGTGGACATTATTATAGAACCACAAAGTCACACATACCAAACTGTTTACCATGACTCTACAGTCTCCTCATACATTCCACATAAAATGTACTTTCTAATACCAACTGTGGATGTTCAGGGATGTAGGCAGAAAGCAGACCAGGTGAGAGGTCAGAGGCAGGGTGAAGGACATGCTGGTGTCACTGACTATAATCTGGAGTTGGGTGCAGCTTTCTACAACCCAGTGGAGTGGATCATTGTGACAAGCAGCTCAGATCTGCCAGCCAGCTGTGACACATCTTCCTCCAGCAATGACTTAAGGTGATTTATGGGAAAAAGAGATTTCATATTCAGCTTAATCTTCTTTGCTCTGTGAACATTTTTGAAGTGCTTTACATAGCATTCTGATCTATGAATTGTGCTTCACAAATGAGTCTGATTTGGTTGGCTTACATTTCAAAACACAGTGTGGATAAAATAAGATAAGAGACAAGAGAAGGGAGAAAGAGAAGAAGAAGAAGAAGAAGAAGAAGAAGAAGAAGAAGAAGAAGAAGAAGAAGAAGAAGAAGAAGAAGAAGAAGAAGAAGAAGAAGAAGAAGAAGAAGAAGAAGAAGAAGAAGAAGAAGAAGAAGAAGAAGAAGAAGAAGAAGAAGAAGAAGAAGAAGAAGAAGAATTCATCATTCTGTAGACTGCCTGAAATACATCGAGCCTCATCTCTGCTACATAACAACTTAAAGAGGATCTTTGGTAACTTATTAGTAGTTTGTTTAGTTTGTTTTTTTTGTCCAATTATGATCGGATCACATGAGACGCATGCTAACACCAGGTGAAATAAGGGCTTAAGAGACAAAGCACAAAGCTTTTGAGCAAACATAACCACTCAAATCCAACTCGACAGCACAGAAAACAAATGATATAAGAGCAACACAGGACAAGCTAGAGTTCACTTCTTTCACTGAACAAGAGAAAGCGAGGTAGTGATAGATAAAAGGAAAAAAAGAGAAAAGGAGGTGTTAAAGCTGTTCAAGTGTTAAGACGTGTTGAGATAGTTTATTATGAAATTGTGGTTGATACTTAAGATGTGAAATGGAGTTAACAAAGGAAAAGGGAAACTCAAGTTACACTTTGTATTTATTTTTTCCTAAAATTAAGCATTCTATTTTAATATGCACATTTTTCAAACACGCAGTTATGTATGGTATTTTAAATTCAGGCCTTATTTTCCAATAAAGAAGAAAATAACATTTATTTATAAGCACCTCAGTTCAAAGTGAAAACTGACAATAAATGTTACTGAAATATTAATCAAACTGTCTTTATTTGATTTGACATTTGTCAGTTTTTGCAATACAGGCTATACAGTTAAACTGACAACAACACTCCAGTGCAGCAGAATATCTATTTGAAGGTTACTGTCAGATACAAATACACTCAACAACAGTTGTACTCATTTGATGCAAGAAGAGACACAGCACGGCATGATCTGTCACACTGCAACAGCTTTCCAGTGAACTACAAGGAAAAAACAACCTGTATTTCAGCCTGGTCTGGTGTAAGAGAATCTTATGGGCATCCCATACTGGTAATATATGTTATTATTGTTGCTTTAACCTTAACAAAGTGATAATTTTAATCCAAACCATGATCCTTCGATAAACCCTACTTAGTGGGTTTTGTGCCTCAGAAGACGTTAACCACAGTATTGTCTAATCATAAAATTTTTGGCACAGATGCCTTTATTTAACAGTAGACAGACAGGAAACAGAGGGGGGTGTGACATGCAGCAAAGGACCTCTGGCTGGGATTCGAACCAGGGCCGGCTGCGTATGTGGCATGCGCTCTAACCATTTGACTGCCTGCGCGCCAAAACCTCATTATTATTTAACAGTGATTTGTAACGGTTTCGGAGCACTGACAGATGATGCCCGGTGGATTACTGCAAATGGGGGCAATTGTTTAGAAAGCATTCCTATTAGTTGTTCTGGTCTATTACGCATTAAACACCCAAATTAAACATCCTACTTGGTCATTGAATTTGGAGAACTTGTTGCAATTTTCTGTTCTGTTGTTATACAAATATATTTGATACAGAACTGCATGATGGGACACTAATATAGCACTAATTTAAATTAAACAAAAGACAACAAGTGCAGCGGTTGCTGAGAACAATGGTATGCACCTAGGGTGCTATATTTAGGTCTGGATTACTGTCCAAGTGTGTGGGCTCTCTGTGAAGTCTCTCTGTAATCACATTAGTTCTCAGTCCACAAGACAGGCCTCATGTGGAAATCACCACAAACTGGTCTTTATATTTATATCAAGAAAGACATCAGGACAAATAAAGCCTCATGCCCTGAATCCATTGGCATTACCCACATTCACACCTAGAGAGAGAAAAGACAAAGAAAAGGAAACAAGGCCACATTAAACAGAAATATCCACGGCTTTTTACTTTGAAAGGTCTCGCTTCAATCAGTGGCAACTCACTCTGTCAGGTAGCTACTTAGCTGCAAGTTTTATTTCTCATCAGAGTAAGAATGAGGTGATGAAAATGAATCATCTTCTCATTTCGTGTTCCTTTGACAAACTTCTTCATAAGAAACACACTTTCATCCCCACTTACTGTCCAACCCCATCCTCCTTAAAGATATCCACAAACCCATCAGGACAGTTTAAGTAATATTGTAGATATTTACAGATAATTCACAAAGAAATATCTCTTACAAACACCAACACTTTTTAGAGTTTTAGAACACAACAGAACTCATGCTTTACCTCGATAAGATGTTAATAATGATTAAAATACATTTTTACAGTAAGGTCAGTGCTGTGTCCTGTTAGTATTTAAAAACTAAACTCATTACTCTTTAAATTTCAGCACATTGGTAATTTAATCAATGTGTCTGTTTCCATCAGATTAGTCCAAAAGTAGTTCAGTAAATGCCACATGTTCACTGAGCCACTGAAGCATACAAGTTTTTATTTTAATTCAAATTAAATGGTGCAAAATTTAGAACATTTGGCATCATCATTTGGCATTATCATGAAAGAAAAATCTGCCCAATTAAGATCTTGTTTCAAAGAATGAACAAGCTGGCATCCAAAGAAATACCACAGTAATACTGCAACTAAACATAATAACTAAACCATTCATTAAGAGAATAATGAAAGTTGATAGAAAATAAATGCATTTTGTCAGAGGAACACTAAAGGAAACTCACAGGCAGCTTAAAGACAGTTGAGTTCACCTTCCGACACACTCAAGTGAGTGTATCTCTCAATATGCAGCTTAAATGTGTAGAAACCTGAGTCTGACAAAATGTAAATGAGCTGAAGATGTGTAGAGATATTTGCTCTATTCCCCCTGCACTCTCTTCACAAAGTGTTGATAGGCTTTACAGATGCTATCACTCTGATATGGATGTATAGCCAAAAACCTGTAAAATATATGCAAATTGAAAGGCAAAAGCTACTTTTGCTACTAACTTTATGATTGTGTTATGACTTACTATGACAGCCATGATCTCAAAAATAAAACTGGTGGATTATCTATCTGGAACCTGTCTTATTTAAAAATGTGATTGAAAAACAAACACAACCCCCAAAGGCAAAGAGTTGGCTGAAGTGAATTTGGAAATGTTTGAAGCACACGAGCAAGACAAACCCCCTCAGGTTTTAGTGCTGAAAAACAGTCACTACATTTACAACTATGTAAAACAGTTACACTGTATACACTGAATATATATTTGAAATAGTTGATAGAGATTTCACAAGAAAAGGTGTCTTGATGGCTGGACTACACTGTGCTGACTTTCTGCAGGTATGGCTCCTGGATTTGAAGGTTGTCGACATTAAATTGACACATGTAATCCTCTTTTTCCTGGTTGCTAAGGTGGTGGTAGTGGTGGTGGTGGTGGGGGGATTTCAGATGGGCATTGACCACTAACAGTTAGCAAACAGTACAGAGAGACTTCAGAGGTGACAGAGTGTTGATGATTCATGTAGATTGTACTGTATTTACTGAACTTGATGGACAAACAGACTACTTTATTATTCCCAAAGGGAAACTGTGAGAATTTCAATGGATGCAAAGGTTTGGATAAATCATAAAATAGTTGGCAGAAGATCTGAGGTGAACAAACACACTTTACTGCTGTTAGGCCACCTTATTAAGTTTGTGCTGGCATCAGCAGCCATGAGTTAAAATATGAAGACAGAAGAGAGAGGGGCATATAACACTGGAGCTTTTAACCCCATATATTAATGTCAAAAAACATGTTTTAATGGATTGTGTTATCAACATTGTCTGACTAAGCAAGACAAGGTTAAAAAAACAAAACAGAACTCATGAAATGTTTGCCATTGAGTCCTTGTGAAGATAAAACTACAAAACTGTCATGCCCCTACAAATTTTTGCTCCTAATGTCTTTAACCAGATCAGACCTTTATTGATCCAATATTACGTAATCAGAACCCCCTCCTATTATCTCATCATCATATTAATTTACTTGAATTGTCTATGTGTAAAACTAAGACAATTCTAAATGAGCACATTTACATTTAGCCATATACAGCACATTCATAGGGGATATAGCTACCAGGATTATTTCGACTCCTGGTCATGTTTTTTCCCCCAGAGGTTTCTTGGATGGCACAACACTGCTCCTAAATTACGGAGCTTGGGGACAATTCATTCCCATTCATTGTAGGTTATCTTCAGAATTCTCCCAACCAAAGTGCTTGCTGCAGATGTTTGTCACTTTCAGAGCACTGGTGAGAAAATATTCACTATTTTGCCAAATATTTAAAACCTTGACACACACTATGACTTAGAGTCTGATTACCCTCCCCCTCCTCTCTCTCTCTCTTTCTCTCCCTCTCTCTCTCTTTAACACCTGCCGGCTCTCTCAAAAATTGTACCCAAGCCCAAAACATGAAACAGCTGCATGCATAATGGTTTAGAAGATGTTCTCCAGCTTTACAGCACTTAGCAAGGTTGTTCTCAGCTTACTTTACTCTATGGGTCAAATGGCATTTCTGTGTCAACTGGGAATCGTTGATGGTCGTAAGCTCTTTCAAAATATGTAAAGTTCTGCCAATTCCAAATCTCAGGTTTTTCTTTGCTTAAAAAAAACAAATTTTCAGTCAGTGACTATCTTAAGACAAAATTGGTTTCTTTGCGATGTTGCTTTGATCCCAGAGGAATCAAGCTTATATATCTCTTCTTTCTGTTTCACCATCCTTTGCCCTCCCTTTGTTCTCACGCCTACATTCACAATATTCTGTCATATTCTTCTCTCTCTCTCTTCACACTTTTTATGAACTGAGGAACTGTGATTTACACTTTAGATTAACAATTTTAAAAAGTATTCTTGCTGAAAATTGTGCACTAATATCAAGTCATGTTTGTGGGTGTGTGCGTGGGTGAAGTCTGACATGCTTGATGCTGCCAGAGCCCTAACAGCCTTTTTTTGTAGGATTTGACAAAGCCAATCTTAGTAATGTGAGATCAAAGTGTGGATGTTCGGAGTTCTTAATAAAAGTGTTTTGCGAATACATTCCAAGCACGTCCCTGATGTCATTACAAAACAGATCTCTACTTGTGGGCTTCCATCTTCCTACACAAAGAATCCCTATGTGATCAAATCAAAGCCATAGACTAGTGCTGGATAAAGGTTTTACACCACAAGAGAAACCAAATTGTAATACACTGTTAGAGAAACAAACTCAGCACATGCTGTACAAAGACCCATTTAGCTCTGTTGCCAAATTTGACCATTTGACCTGTTTCCTTTGTCTGATTTATTACTTTCCTCCTATTTTACAGCTGAGAACATGATATTCCATCAGTATGACTTCTCTGACTTTTAAAGATTGTCACAGGCTGTTGAAGAAGCAGCAATATGTTCCCATGCAACCATCCTCTCCTAACACCATTGGAGAACCTGGCAGCAGCATTTTATGTGTGTTTGTGTGTGTGTGCACGCGCGCTGGTTGGCGTACTTGTGTGTGTGTGTATGTGTGTCGAGTGTCTAATCTATGCTGCATGGATGGAAAACTAATGAGGAGAAGCAGATTCCCTCAGATGATTATACACCAATAATACATACCGCACCAAGCACGTACAGTACATACAAGTACAAGCAGCTAATAAGAACATTTAGGAGAACCAGAGCAGCAACTAAAGTAAGGTGTAGAGTGAAGTAAATGCCAAGGAGTCATCAGCCTCCCATCAGCTTCTACTGCAAGAAAAATAAATGGTGAAATCAGTGGAGCCTTAATCAATTTATCTGCAGGCTCCTTTTCATTGGACTGCATGTGAAGAATCTATGATTGCGGCTGGTGGAAAACCCCATTCTGAGAGACAAGAGCAGCAAGACTAGAGGGGACATTTTCTGTAGTGTGGGGAAGAAGGAGAAAGCGTGACAGTGACTGAGAGATTCTCTAAACCTCAGAGCTCAATCTTTGTATCTCTATGGTGTGTGATTGCTTCAGGAAAGGCAGCCAGCCTGTCAGTAATAGAAATGTGAAGCGTTTGGCTCAAGAGCAGAGCTTGGAATGAGGCCGATCCTATTTGCTCATATCAGTATGTTGAGCAAGTAGCGTGTGCGAGAGAGAGATAGATTGTAACAACTGGGTATTGATTTTTCTTTTTTTTTTATTGTATTTAATTTAACAATTATTGTGGAGCAGGCACTGTTTTACCTTCTGCAAGACATCGCTGATAAAGCAAAAAAAAAGAAAAGGTTTCAGCAGTTTCATGTAAACTGAGTCCCTGTAATCACCTGGGGCCAGATGTATAAATGATGCATACACACCAGAACCATGCATGTGCTATATTGCACATAAACTCGTATTTATAAGACTAATTAACTGGTATTCAAATAATGTGCACACCTCATGCATACTTCAGACCAGTTATACACATGTTTTTTAAGAGCCAGCTGCAGGTTATATTATGGCTGGAGAGTGAAAACTGAAAGTGAGAGACAAAATTTAAACAGAATGAATTTTTCTTTGTTTAGGTTGATAACCAGCTGCACTGATTGTTATTTTTATGGATCTACACAGCAAACTTTAAAATGCGAATCAAAGGCGAATTAATGAAATTGGTTTTGTGATATCAATTATATAACTGTTACACACCTGAAAACTCGATTTCAATTTGAGCGCTACAAACCGACCACTGATGACATCTATCATGTTTAAACATGACGAGATATCATTGCTGATGATGGTTTACATGTCCAGGAGATGAATTAATTACACGGATGGTGTAAATAGCCACACAATTTTGTAATGGTGCACGTAATGGAAACCGTTATCGTGCCTCACTAGTGCAACATAGTGAAACTGCATTTTTTGTTTCAATGACAGGTCTGTCAGGTTAAGCAGGCAGAATACTAGTCACAAATAGATGTAGAAACAGCTTATTAAAGGTGTTTCTACATCTATTTATGACTAATTGTTGGAACGGAAATGAGACTTGAGTGCATGTTCCTCGATCCAAAATGGCCAAGATTTATAAACCAGAAGCAGGCGAACAAAGAGTTTTACAAATCTGATGAAAAGAATGTACATGTTTGCCTTTTTTGTGTAGACACAGTTTTATGCATGTGGCTGCTGATGTGGAATTTCACCTCAACTTTCTCTTCATTCTTGTTACACTGGGAGAATCTAGAGATGTAGAAACACATCTATCATGATAAACATATATTTGAATATTGTTCAACACTTATTTCATATTTGAAATATGTTAATTTATTTTGGATTAACTTTAAACATGTTTTTCATGACCCAGCAAATATGCATCTGCTCTTTACAGGTTTGACTGTAAGGACTTGTAACTGTGACAACAGCTCCAAAACGTAAAATGTTGCTTTGAACTGAAAAATATCAGGCTGATGTCATATCATCAACAATCAAATGAAGTTGATTCAGTTATTCATGTACAGTATGTATAGAGAACAGGGTGCAGACGGTAAATTTTAGCCATAGTGAATCCAGATAATTCACATATAATTTGAGTTTGCTTTGTAAAACAGGCAAAGGAGACCAAACAAAATCAATGCCAGATAGAAGATTAATAAAACAGTTTCCAAGAAAGATGATGATCAATGCCAGATATTGTGCATACTTTGTTCTTGGCACTTTTTTCCTTCAGTTTCTTGATTCCACACAAATGTTATTTTTTCTGTGGGTTGCCGTTGTGCTGTTGTGTCAAATATTATTTCCATCATTCTAACTGGGTTTGATCCAATGAATTGGTTTCCATTACAAAAAGCAGAGCTCTAAATAAAATATAAACAGAAACATATTCTGCTGACATTAGGATTTTGTTCATTTCTTTTCCCTTCATGTTTGCTGTTTTTGTCAAATGAAAATAACAAACTCACTCACAACAGCAAAATTGAATAAAAGGCAAGCATTAGTGTTATAGCTTCCTTCAGGGTGGAAATAAAGGCAGCTCTACTCTCTGTCCTGAAAAGTAGATTTTTGAATGAATTATTCTTATATAATGTAAGTATAAGGCAATTTTCAAGTAAAGAGAAATGAGATTCATATTGCAGTGCACTATTATCTCAGATACAATGAGCGTTTTCCAAATGTAAGTCATTCTACTATTTTTGTTTGGCAGGGAAAGCACAAATGTACAAAATTGTAGATTTAAACGAAGATGCTAAGAATCAAGGTTATTGGAATAAAATCTGCAAAATGAAATTGTGGTGAAACACAGCAAGAGGTTTACATGAGAGTTATGTTCTTACAGGCACAATACATTTTAAAACTGAGGATATATTCACAACATGAGCACACAACTGAACTGGTCATATGAGACAGTCTGTAGGAAAATGTAAAGGTTTAATGTTTAAATCTCTTCAAAGGTTTTATTGTTGTCACAGAACACAGAAATGTACATTCACTGTATCCAATGAAGGTATTGGGGCTGATTCTATTTTTTTAAATGGTGGCAAAAAAGAGGTGGCACACGGTTTTACTTTCCAGTTTGTTCTAAAAATCTGTTCTCTTTTTAGATTTTAAAGGCGGAGTTCCCACTGGGATAATGGTTGCTGTATAACTTCCAAGAAAAACTACAGCAAAAGGATGCCTGATTTTATGTTTTCTCCTGTCTGGGAGTATGAAGACTTCCACTGTACAAATAATGATCTGACACCAAACACCAAAAAAAAAAAAGAAGATACATCAGTGCAGTATCATGTGATTCACCAACACCGTTTTTCTTGTGCTCCTGTACTGTTGTTTTTCTTCCTCCAAACTGATCATTTCTGTAGTTGTTTCCTGCCCTGTGTGGGGATGTGAATGCAAGTATGTTCTGTATATGTTTCTGTCATTTTTCTGTCCATTTGTAATCCCTCCTTGTCACTGCCACACATTAGGTTAGTGTGTTAGTGTTTGCAATATTTGATGGTCTCCTGGAGTAGCTTAAATATCTCTGCAACAGATCATTTATCCTCATGTCTTCATCCTTCTCTGTTCATATAATAGCTCTCTCTCACACACTGTGAATGCAATGTGCAAAGCACCTACTAATGAAAATTACATACAGCAATTTGTCCTAATTAATTAAATGTAACCGGCAGGAGAGGGAGTCTCTGGTACCCTGATGAACAGGCACATATGAAGATCAAAGCTTTAAGGCAGCCCTTTGAAGAGCTTAAGTTAAGTAACATGGAGCTTAATCTTGGTTTCAGTTGCTGGGAGATGTGTATCTTATGGAGAAGAGGAAAGTGAATGTCCATTTTTGAAGCTAAAAATATGGAAAAAACTAACTGAAAACACTTTGTGAATAAGACTTGGTGTACAGGAGAGGAGTTGTGCAATGCGTTCAAAGTATGATGGACTGTGTGCTGTGTGTGGGTGTTCTGAAAGTTAGAACAGTGGAATTCCTAAAAGAAGAAGTAGCATCAGATGCTTCATCATCTTTGCTGTATTTTTATTCAACTTAGAAATGACACCTTTTATACCCTGTTTTACTTCAAACAAACCACAGTTCCACAGACCTCTCTTAGAAAAACAGACTAATTCGCAAACAATCTGGTTTAAAAAAAACTCAAACACCTCTTGGGATCATGGGAAGATGTTAGCAACAGAGAAAGAAAGTTAAAAAAGACATGAGTGCAAGCCCAGATGATTCTGAAGAACAGAGGGATGATGGTTAGTGAATGAACAATAACACTTTAGTTCTTTATCTGAGGTGGTAATGGATGAAAAGTGAATGCATTTCTGAATCAATCTCTGAGTCTTAAGGCCAACAAAAGAAAATTGGTCTGCCTCACTGACATCTTTCTCTCGCTCTCTGAGGCTGAATCCCTGACAGCTAAAAGATGTCAGACTCACTGAAGCACAACCTCCTACAGCACTTCACATGTTTGAAAAGCTGCAGCTAGAGAAAGAAAGACGAGGATACTTTTCTCTTCCTCCTTGGGAGGTAAAAACTAAAACCTGTCATTAGATATCACTTAGCTACGCGCCTCAGAGGACTTCAGTGCTGAAAATCAAGCCTAATCTGATCTCTGACAAACACTAGCTGCTCTAACTCACAGCCCCTCACACCATCCAGGCTGCTTGCCAGCTGTTTTACTTTCACTGTATGGAACTGTTTTCTGTATGTGTACAAACTGGGTCCAGCCTATGTCAAAAGTCAAAAGTCTCCAAGCAACTGGGTTATTCCTAGAAAACTAGACAAAGTGGCAGTGTGGTTGCATACAGTACAGTTTTGACATCATTTGAATGAATCATAAAAAATATAGGTGAAAAAAAGAGACAAAAGTGATCAAAAACAGAAGATGTATCACTCTCTCCATTAATAAACCTTGAACCCTACATCCATTGAATGGGTGTAATGCTCAAAACATTTTCTCCATCCTGTTTCATTTCTGTAATGGATGTTTGAGGCGCCACATGACCTGTAGTTTGGCCACTAAGCTGAAGACCTGCACAGCAGTGTCGTTCCAGAGAGCTAAGCATGAGACCTGCAGGACTGAGATCATGTCGGATATGCTGCAGAGTTTCATTTTCCCACCTCTAAATATGAAACAAGTAAAAGCATAATAAAGCCTATATGTCTACTTCCTGTAGTTTATGGAAATGCATGGAAAGTTGAGGATTTTAGCATTAGTGGTATGAATCGAGCTAGGATATCTGGAACACTAAAGGATACATCTGTTTTGGGGAGTTGCCAGGATCTGTACGGTAGAGAACTCTGTTAGTTTGCAGACCGTGGAATATGAATTCCCACAGTATTACCAAGTTTAAAAACTTCTCATAAGTCTCTGCTCTGTGAACAACAGGCAGCAACCTCTACACCAGCTAGATAAAATGTAGGCGCTAGGACGTGGAAAAAAGAGAGAATGGAATAAGGACGGTTACGCCTAGTGAGGGTACAAAGATGATCTCATCATCTGCTCTGAGAAAACACATGTTCTCACAATTCATTTCACACTTTACTCCTGAGACAAGTCCAGGACCATCTTGATGTGAAACAATAGGAGGTATTGCCACCGAGCCAGGATTCCATCAACAATGATACTGATCATTGAAACATTTTTGATTAAATGTTACAATCTATTTAAGCTCATCCACTGTTCTGGGGAACTCACTTTCTCCACTCTGCCTCTCCTTCTTCATATACCCATTATTTCCCCTTCATACTCCCACACTGTCTCCCTCCAAATCTCCTCCTCCTTCTCCTCTCCTCTCCTCTCCTCTCCTCTCCTCTCCTCTCCTCTCCTCTCCTCTCCTCTCCTCTCCGGCCCTTCACACCATCTGGGCTGCTTGCCAGCATCAGAACCGTGTTAAAGTGAAGCCAATATGCTTGGTCAGAGTGTAGGTAGTGTGTTCCTGTGGGAGACAAAGGAAGCTAATTGATTCAGTTCTCAGCTCCCTGAGACGGGCCAAATCAGTTCTATTAGTACAGTCATGGCTGGAGTGAAAAGAGACCTGGGAGGTCAGACGATGTAAATGGATGGAGAAAAGATTCAGTCGAGACTAAAAGAAACTGGTAGACTAAAAGAAATGATTACAATGACTTCCATCTCTTGTTTTGCAAAGGTAAGTGGAATTGGATTTTTTTAACCAAGCTTATATTGCAGGGTCACACTGGAGCATTTAAATCAGTTGACCGTTCTGAGGGTTTCCCACAGAATATGTGAAAGCCACTCGAGTAAGCAAAAGGTGGTTACTAGTCTTTTGATGGTCTCTTTAACATTTGGTAAGTGTTCTTGATGAGCATTTCTGATATTTTGCTTCACTGGACATATGTGGCCTGATGCAAATACACTAGGGAAGATGAGCATACATCTGGTTAACCAGTTTAACCAGAATTAGAGGTGGGCGATAAAAGTATCTTAATATGGGATCACAATGAAAATCAATAACGAAGATAAACTTTGAAAATGTACTTGATAGATGTAACCTATCACACAGCAGAAATAAATCTGATAACAGCCAGTCAGTGTGCAGTTTTTGGTCTGCGCATCAAAGTACACGACCATTGACTACAGCGGTCTATGAGGCTATGCTAATGATCATTAGCAGGATTATGACCATCTGGAGTGCCCATCACATTTAAAGTAATGTTAGCCATTGTTTCAACAAGGCTGGAAATGCACAACTGCTAACCTAGGCAAAGCTCGAAGCTAGTGACGAAAAACTAGTTACCCACAATCACTACTGTCATTTCAATCCGGAGAGACAAGTGATAAAGAAATATATTTATTGTGAATATATGAGAGAACAAAGTCTTTGGTAAATAGACAAAGTCTTTGGCACTTGAACTCCATGAGGAATCGTCCTGGAACGGCTGCAAATATAGAACCCCCATGAAGTCAGGACACTGGTGGTGGTGATTGCTGATGAGTCTAATGAGAAGATGGCAGAATTAAAAAATGGACTGCAGATCCTGTGGCGAATGGCGGAAATGGGGAGGTGGTGAGACGCACGCAACAGCTGTATGACAGACTGAAGCAGAGAGAGAGAAAGGCATATTTTAAAAGACTGCAACGAGATGAAAGGCTATGGCTGAAGTGTGGCGTTTTGCTATTGGTTGCCTAGAGTGACAGGTGACAACTCATTTAAGATCACGCCCCTTGGACATGACAACTAGGAAATAGCTGAGCATGCGTGAAAGAAGTTAGAAAGTTACCCCTGAATTCCTGTATGTATTAGTGTCTTCCTGACTTAACTTTCGCTAAGCTTCCTTTCATAAAGAAAACTAGTGATATAAGAACTAAGCGCAGAAATTAACATGAGTTACAGCAGAATATAAACTGTATACATTAAATATGTAGCATAATGACTGGATTACAATTTTGCACTTTTTACTCAGAATCCTACTTCTTAAACATTTGAGAGATGTAAAACCAGTGCATAGTTAATATATTTTAAATGTATTTGAACTTACAGTGGGGTGTATAAATGTGCCAGGGCCATTGTGATCCACTTTAATTTACATTATTTTAATAAGTTAAAAGGCAAGCTAACTTATTTCGTTATGGAAGTTAAAGCATGTTTGCAAGAGTTAAATGCTTACAATTAGATGTTATTAAGAAATATTTTTTGAGCCTGACCGATACTAGATTTTTTTGGGGCTGATGCCAATACTGATATTGGGAATAAAAATGTTTTTAAAATGATGTTAATATATTGTTGAAAATCTTATATATACAGAATACATAACTAAACACAAATTTTTGTAATGATCCCTCAAATGTAGTTATAAAAAACACTTGTGACAAATATGTAAAGGAGGCAGGGTTTTATACAGTTTAACAATAACCTTTATTGTGTAAAATGACATCAATACACTGAAACAGTACACTTAACTGGGAAACTGGTGTAATATCGGTTTGTTATATGGAAATATTGGTGTATGCCACTGACACAAAACATCAGCAGGCAGCATGAACTGCTAATGATTGGCACAAAACAGCATCTAAAGTTTTTTCCCAGGTTTAAACTAGATTCAACCAGTATGACCCGCATGATATCATCATAGGACCATCAAAGAACAGCCTGGACTATTAAATGACAAGCAGCCAGAAGAACCATCAGCCTTCACTGCTGCCCTCTGCTCTTCACCAGGACTGCTGCTGTATGAAGCACTGCCGCAAAATGCAACAGATTGGTGTCCACTTCACACTTGTGTTTTAACTCTGAGTCTCACCACAAAACAAAGGCAGATTTCATAAAGCACTTATCTGTTGCATGTGACACTCAGCCTTCATGTATGAGTGCGTCCCCAGCTCTCTGCGCACTGGCAGTTTGTTTCACGCAGGGCATTTTGACATTTCAAGCACGCATGAAACGTAGATACAATTTCCCAGATGAGCAACAGTTAGACCTCAAAGACCCGCGCATTAACACGAGCTTGGTGAGCCGCCACAATCAATCAGCACTGCCCCAAACAATCCCCAAAGACTTCAAACTGCGCCATACCACATTACTATTCACCAGTTGTAACCCGGCTGCTAAAAAATCACAGTAACATTTCAAATGAAAGGAATGAAAGGGTCGATCCTTGCCTTGAAATCCGAAGAGGAAAGCGACGCCGGGGATCCAAACGCTGTAAACCCAGAAGTAATGCATGACGTCCTTTAGTCAGGTCCAACCGCTCCAGACGAGAAACTTGGTATCCTGGCGAGGGGCCGGTGTCCAACAGGTTATTTCTTGACCTCGGAGATAAAGAGCTATCCTCAGGATATGATGTGTCAAAGTGAAGCAGCTCAGCAGCAGCAGCAGCAGATGATGCGAACCGCACAAGTGCAGAGGAACCAAAGAACTGGACTCTTATCTCCCTGTGACGAGCTGCGGGTTGGTGCAGTTGTATATCCTGTCCTGCTCTGCCATCTAGTGAACTTTAGAAGAAAAAGGAGAATTTGCACAAAGGGGGGGGGGGGGGAGACTCAAGCTGCCTTGCATTATTAACTGAGCCCAATGAGCCACTGCTCACATTATAGCAGCCTGTTGTCTCAGTAGGGTTTTGGAGAGTGCGTCGTAAATAAATCAAAGTTAATTGGGGTTGTCATGATGATATCTTTCAAGGCGCATACCCTTACAAACGCTATTGTTGCATGGCTGTGACAAACACAACAACACTCTCCCCATCTCAGTAGAAGTCTAATATAGTTCAAGCAGTTAAAAAAAAGTCTGATGTCAATATGATTATTATCTCATTGTTCAATTGTATGTGATTATTTATGATTATTACCTCATCATGATGTTTATCTCATTATCTAATTTGATAAGCAACAACCAGACCAGGTCATTTGTTTAGAATCAGGTCAATAATATGCTGTCCATTATTATATTATGATGACATAACACGACATATTGATGGCATAACACACAGCATGAATCATTGATGTTGTCATTTATTATTTACACTTGTTCCTAAACTGTTAGGGAATCAAAGCATTTTCCATGTTTCATGCTTATCATCTGGGTAATATTTTGCATACCCAAGTCAAACATTATGAAATATTCTACATAATCAAATATTCATTCATGACTACAAAATGATTTGTAACCCATAAATTATGAAAGTGGGGCTCTGTTAAGCACTGTTTACCATTATGTGAGAGAGCTCAGTGGTTTGTCAGCACCCAAAACAGCTTTCTCTGCTTCTTTTTGATGATCTCCTGGGCTCCACTGCGGCACAGAACGATGGCATGGTTACAGCCAGAATCTGCCAATAGCACCTCTGCTATTGTCAGCAGCATCCATGCAGGAAATATTTCATCACCCACAGGTTGACAGGTATGACTTTGTTCATATGATATGCTGCATCCTGGACAATGGTTCTAGCACACACTTGACCTGGATCAAAAGGCTTCCTGTCATGTCAGTAGGTGCTCATTAACAGGAAAGCTTTGCAACCACATTGCCATTTTGTGTGCCATCAAACATTCACACTGTCTGCCTATGCAGTAGCTATCTGTCAGTTGATGGTGAGGCAATGTAAGGTTTTTTAATGACGCTCTAGGTACAGATTAAGAGTGAATAGGTAGCAACTGCAGAAGTCTGAACAGTGTGTATGCTCCTAATAATCTTGTGAAAAATCCCAATTAATTTAGTTTTCTAGCCAGAAGGAAGCGTCCTTGCTTTTATTAAGTAGAAAGTTTTAGAGTAAATACAAGAATTTAACATTTAACATTTGAAACATTGTTGACATACTTTGCACTTTATGAATTGCTAGCCGAACCCGATGAGGACCACCACTTTAACCTTGTATCATCTGTCACATTATATATCAATGCTTGTCTATAACTTGATGTTTTTGTCTTTGTTTAAAAGAGTATCTACAACAGCAGAGCAAAGCACTGGGAAGGACCACCACAGTCTGCATAGTTCAAAGTGACAAAACAGTACAACAAGAATGTTAATGAGTCCCGGCTTCTATCTTATGAGAACATGCTGCCTCTAGGCCCACCTTTGGCAAATCGGCTTATATAATAATCTCCTGAGAGATAGAAAACAACCAACCTCTTCCAATAACTTCACTATGAGGGATAGTTTGTACTTGAATCAGTGACAGAAGTAGCAACTTACAAAACTATAGAAAACATCAGCTGTACATCTTGTCTGTCTGTCAGTCTGTGTAGGAGAATGACCAAGAGGTAAATGTTGCTGTCTCTATAGAGTCTACTGCTTGGGATACCCTGCAAATATATCTTGGTTTGGTCTATGATGCAGTATGCAGGCAATATCGAGGTTAAGTTTAAAGAAACTGAACAATATTGTTTATTTTCAGGCTTTGGAGACAGGACAAACAGGCAGTCCCGTTCACAGAAGCATTTAAATATTATATGATTTCTGGTTTCTTCTGGCCTCTGCCACTGTTGGGAGACCGCTGCTGGCCTCATGAACCCACTGTGGCTGTATTTTCACTCTGTTTGAATGTGATGTTCTTGCAGGATAGCTGTTTTCACTTCTGATGACAGAGTTAAAACTTGAGGATGGATTTTAGGCTTCACATTCACCAAGATTTGTTGGCATAAACCATTTGCATTTGAACTCAAGTCTCCGCAATGTGTTAGAGAAGCACACAAAATTTGCATACAACAATCATTTTCAGTTCATTTAAATCTTCCTCTACTGTACATATACTAGTACACATACTGAGGTTTTTTTTGAGGGGGTTTTTGCTTGAGGCTTGCTTGGGAAAGATAGAACATTGTTGTGTAGCACTGTCAGAGCACATGGGTGAAATACTGTATTTTCCAAGTGAAAAGCACTTAATAATTCAGGTAGCATGAGAGAATGGCACAATACTTCTCCAAGAACAGAGTGTACAGTAACAGTGAACATTAACCATCAGTCAGTTTGTAAATGTTGGAAAAACTGCAGGGTGAGTCATGAATTATTCAGACAGATCAAGGTTGTGTCACTTTGCTGAGGGAAAGCGCATGTAACCACCTTTAATAACAGCACAGAGTCACACACATAGAGACCAAGCAATAGTTCTGCTGCAAAAATGAATGGTGCCTCTTTGTAGCCAGTATCAGCATTGTAACTGTGCTAAAGCGGCCATTAAGGATAAAGGCATTGCATCAAAATACTGGTTTACTCTCTCTGTGCTTCAGGGTGGTCCAGTCCGGAAAGAACAGAGGAAATAAAGCAAGGGGAAAATCAAGGAAAAATAAAACAAAGTAGGCTACTGCCCAGATGGAATTCAATCAATAAATATTTGAAAAATCCCAGAAGTCTGTGATGTTGGATTACTAATTCCCAAAACTGCAACAAATGCAGATCTGTTTTAACACACAGACTACATGTGTTCATGCATTATTCATTATTCGGTGTGTGCCTGTGCATGTTAACTTTACACATGTGCTTAAAAGCACAGTTATAAAGTAATAGAGGTCAGTCTTGTCCCTGAGCTGGTGTCGTGTAACAGTGTTACAGTCAGACTAGATCCTAACTTTCACTTTTCACATTCCTTTTTCCCCACTGTTGACAACAAATACAAATGTGCACTGACTGTGTGGTACCCTCGACAAATAGCAATATAGAATTCATCACTTTCAGGGTGGGAAATTGTTTTTACAATTAAGGAATGCGTTATCATGCAATTTCACAGGGTGAATTTGCCAGTCCATTTAATTTCACACTTGCATAGAAGAAGAAGAAGAAGAAATATTCTGAAACATTCATTTGGTGTAGGTGAAATTATCTCATTCCATTCTGTCAAACAGGGTAAAAAGTCCAATGTTTCGTGTCAGCCTAAATAAAAGAAATCGTCTTTTTTAGTATGTTCCACTGAGTTGAACTCCCCTGAGATGGGTTTTGGCTGTTTAATCAGGGCAATGAGGCAGGTGTGTGAAGTCGGTGCCAAGGAGAGCATTAAAATCTAGAGATGCTGAAGTGAAATGAGCTGTAATGGATTAATGTAGGTACTCATTCAACACCACAGTCTTTTGGATAGTGAATACAGATCAACTACTATGTCTACCACTGCATGTACTGCATGCCTGTTACTGTGATACGTGTGTTGAAAGACCACAGGGAGCAAACTGATCCAGCCTGTGGTTCAGCACCATGGACAGAGATAGTGCAGCAGCGCACCACAGAGCCCGGCTCGCAGCTGTGACAACATGGCTTCTGTACACACTGCTGTTGTATGTTGGATATCAGTATTGGCTATTGGTCTATACTGATGTATTCCCTCAGGCTTCTATACGTTACTCCAGAATATAGCGTCTTATTTAAATGGAAATGTAATCTACAAGAGCAAAAGCATCTCAGAAGACATACATTACAGTCCTTTGGTTATTCTGTTATCCATCTTCTTTTCTCCTTACACCAGACTTCCTCATACTGTGGAACAATCCCCCTGGTTCCTTTGTGGTATTAGACTACTTTACATTAACAGTATTACAAAAAAAGGAGGGGGGGGGGGGGGGGGGGGGGGGGGGGGGGGGGAGGGGATATAAGCTTCCAAGTTGAACAAAGCACACCACAGACAGACCTCTTAAACCCTGCTGAACTCTTCAGCAAAAACAAACAAGTAGTAACCCTAAAAATACATTGCATTGGTTGGACCAGGAAGATAGACATATTGTGTGTAGTTAAGAAGTTCTATAAAATCCCAAAAGTCTTGGTAATTGTCAAAAGTTGGACTCCACTTCTTGCTTTTTCATTGTGAATAATGAGATGGGGGGATCTTTTGGTTACACTCCAGCAACATACAGGTGGAGCAAATGACCTGCATCATATCAAATTTTACCCCAATTCTGCTGTTTAATAGCCGAAACCATTCTTGCCTGTTTATCGCAGTCAGTCTTCCTACCGCCTCCTAGTTTTTTCCTAGGACAACAGCCAATGTATTGTCCAGTCTGCTGAGCAGGTGATTGGCTGTCAACTCCCTTTCAAAAAAACACCTCCAGTGTAAGAGAGAAGGAAAGCCGAGGTAGAACTGCCATCGACCCTGCTCACTCAGGAAACCGTTCTGTGCACAAACCTCCCTCCTGGATATGAAACTGCTGCATTAATGTCATGGTGATGCCTTCACCGTCTGCTTTCTCCCTTCTGCCGCTGGCTCTGTACTTCCCTTCCTCTCGGTGTTCAGAGTTTATTCACCAGGCTCGCTGGTTTCAGAGAGTTTCTTGCCTTTGCTCATTACCTGATTGACTGTGTCACCTGCCACCTGCCAGCACAGCTGCTCTGCATTTGTTCATTAATGCTTTAAGTGCATGTTAAAGTTATTGTGACACTGATTGTCTGAGATACTTGAGTTGGCCATGTTGTCTGGCCTGCTGTTGCCTGGCCAATGTTTTTTTTGTTGTTGTTTTTTGCCATTGCATCCTTCTTAACACTACTAGTGAAAATGCCAAAAGTTTGAGTGGAACTGACAATGAGAGTTATTATGCAGCTTCCATCACACACTAAACGCAACAATGTGAGAGGTCTTTCTCAGAACAGTCTATGTCAGATTTATAAAACATCATTTTCAGATTCTCAGATACCACTGAATGTTCTGAAGCAAAGTAATGAAGCTTAGCCAAAGTCCAGTGAGGAAGATTATCTTTGTGTACCAGGCATAGTTTGTTGCTCATTCCACCCTGTCTTCCTTTTCATTCACGCATGCTGACCTATTTACTCAGTGCTCAGGGGGCATATTCTCATTTGTCACTTGTCGATCACGTCTATCCAATAGCACAACGACACACTCTCATCGTTAGCCTGTCATCTAGTTGCAGTCTTGTTAAATATGTCTCTCTCTCTTTCTTTGCTCTAGTCCGGCATGCAGCTGTTATGTGCGCCCCTCCACCTCCCCATCTCTGCCCAGTCTCCGCAAGATCAGCAGTCCCATCTTTTCATCAGCATCATTCTCATTGGACTTCATCAGCTTCCACCAAAGACACCAAGCACCAAAGACTTTCATATTATAAACATCATTATTTTCTCATTCACTTGTCTTTCCTGATTGAAATATGATTCATATTGACAAATTTAACATGAAATGATTTAGGAGAAATTTAGAATTTTTGTAATTCATTTCCTATGTAAGTTCAATTTTTGGAAAATTGTTTGGGAAGTTTTATGGAGAAGTGGATCCTGAATCCAAACAGGAACAGATTGATAATAAGTGTAAGAACAACACAGAGAAGATCAAAGAGAGGCAAGAGAAGCACACTCCGTTTTGGAAAGTCTCTGTATTCAGATGGAGAAAACAGAACAGGTTTGAGCTTTCTGGGAAAACCAAAGGGACATGATTGGAGCTGCCTGGATGGAGGTGCATGAAAGAACTAAATCTGCCTTCCAGAACAGCCTGAAGGAAATCAAGACAAATAGCCAACAGAGCTTTTGAGAATACTGAATAGCTACTGAGTAAACAATAATGCAAGAAAAATGTCAGGAGCAGGTCAGGCAGCTGAAAGTGCTGATCCTGAAAAAGAAAACAAGGAAAAGCCGATCTTTCACTTCACATATGAACTGATGGCTCTCATAAATGTGCATTTGCAGACTTTTTTTGCCAAGACAATCATAATGAAAGAAGAGGGGCAGAGAGAGAGAGAGTGAGAGAGAGAGAGAGAGAGAGAGAGAGAGAGAGAGAGAGAGAGAGAGAGAGAGAGAGAGAGAGAGAGAGAGAGAGAGAGAAAAAAAATGCAAATCAGCACAAAGATGTTTGTGTGGAGAAAGAAGGCGGTGACATGAGCCTCTTGATGATTGAAAATAGGCAGCCACCTCTGCTGATCATTTTGCTTTGGAATAAACACTCACTGGATGCAACATCTTGTTCCTGTCACTCTCTTGTCAACAATCAAATAATGGCAAATCTGATGTAAAACCTGAAATGGAAATAAAATCATAAATATGAATACATGCTCAACATTTTTAGCCTGTCACTCAGTTTCTTATTCATTTCACTCATTATCCTCTGTACCAGGCTGACAAAAAATATATCCACCAGCGAACAGCTGTGGGGCACATCCACTGACACTTGTGCAAACCGACACACTATTTGATATCCACCACATCTCTTTCTTTGCCTATTCCTCTGGACAAATGAAATACGGCTGCCAGTAAATTGATAAGGTGACGAAGGGAGGAGAAAGAAGCGACAAACACAGATAGAAAAAGATAGAAAGAGAAAAAAAATTGACAAAGGACACAGAGGAAGAAGAATCCTTGCCAGCTGCTGGGAAACTTATTATGTGACAGGTGGTAAGGCCTTGATACCACACCAAATTTGATTCCATCATGCTATTGCAATATCCTCCCTTTACCACAATGCAATCATATTTTTCGCTTTCTTCTAATGGAGGCTTTTCAACAGAGGTGCATTGAGAGAGAAGATGGAGGCACAGCCACTTCAACACTTATAGATAAAGAGGACAAGATGGAGCCAGTAATGATCCACCACTTCACTTAAATTGTCTACCAAAAGGCATTTCATTAAAGGGGTGTTACTGTTCTGTAAGGGGATTTGCTTTCATTCACTTCACACAGATAGAAAAAAAAAAGTCTTTTTCTTGGCTCCCCAAACACTGATGGCAGGTGGTCATAGAAATATTATCTGTTGCTGATTTATTTTAAAGCAGAGATATGAACTAAAGAGCAAGATATTATCCTTAGGAAATGATGGAGACTAAAAACCAAAACCTCATTGCAAGTGGCCAAAAATGTGACTTCAGGCAGGTTTAACATTCCTCTTTCTTCTAATTTCTATGAACATTCCTTTAGGGAAAATGCTGAGGTGTGGAGTATGTGTTGAATTAAACGTTTATATTAATTGGAAATGTGAACTTTATTTCCCTGTATGTAATATAATATTCAAAGAAGCTCATATCTGATCTTCTTGGCTGCTTTTCCATTGACTACAAAACAGAAACGTCACATCAAGGCTTTGAGAAATCAGCTCCTTTGCATGTATGAGGCAATCATTACTTAGTGTTTGACTCTATATATTTATCATTTAATTACTTTCACGTCACACCGTCTTATGACTTTGAAGGCTCAGCGGTTTCACTCAGTCCAACAAACCTGCATCTTACATCTCATCAGTGAGATCTGGTCCCATATCTCTTCTCTTCTGAAAAAAGCAATCTGCTGTTATACCATTTCCTGTCAGTCTCAGTCCATCTAATCCCCTCTGCCTCAGAAATTCATGAAAAGTTTGTTTTCTAAACTGGAAGTTATAGACTATAGATTGGATCTGGTATTTTGTTTCCAATGAGACCTCAGTTTTCACTTTCACTCCACTCCTGACAATGTTGTACTGTGATCACACACAAATACAAACACACACACAAACACACACAAAATGCCTTCCTGCTTACCCGCTGTGAATTTTTGATGTGTTGCCCGAAGCTAAATGAGTTAGAAGCAAAGTGCAGCACATCTTGTAAATTAGTGTCTTTAAATTTCTGTGTGTGCGTGCCTACAAGGATGTGTGTATATTTTGTGTCTGTCACATCCCACTCACATCATGCACACTTGCCTCCTTTTTTCCCGCAGACAGTATATTCTCCTGTTTCGAAGAGATGGGAGGGTGAATTGCGGGGTTTCTCTCTGTGCTATTAGACCCTACAGGCTGTTTTCGACCGTTAGTTTCCAGGCACGCATCAGAGACACTGTAGATCAGTTTGAAGAAAGTTTCTCCTCCAGTCCCCCATATGTTCTTCTCTACTTCCAACGCAAGACAAGGCAGTATAATCCATTGCACACTTTTACACAAAACAAGTAGTAAAGCACAGTAAAACTATAGCAAAATAACCATCCTGGAATACAAAAGCAAGGGGTTAAGTGTAATATTCAAGTGTAGTCACTTCATGCACAATCAGGCAAGCTGCATTCAGTGGATGTGAGAGAGAACACCCACATAGAGTTACAATAATAAACATGTGGTATTGGTTGCGGAATAAAGGACATACAAATTAATTTTAAAATGATTCTATGGTGGTTAAAATGTATTAGCATCTACATAAATGTCTATGTCATAATCATACCACATGTGCCTCAAAGTTTACTGTGAGATGATCACCTTGGTAAGTCTCATCATCAAAAGTGAGGATTTCAAGTACAGAAAAATATGTGTGAGCCCACCTGATGAACTTGGAGATGAACAAGTTACGAATAATGAAATGGACTAACTTCACATGAAACTGATCTATTCATTTTAAATTACATTGAATCATGGAAATGTTGGTGCTTTCCCACGTTCATTAGTAACACCATCTGAAAAATTCTTCAAATGAGAGGTGAAAAGTAGAACTACTAACTAATGGTACTCCTGCTCCTGAACCACAGTTAAAATCGAAAATGTTAATGTTGCTTCCCAGTAAATTTGCATTACAGTTTAATGGGATTCACTACTTTTTTTTTACTTGAAAAGTAACAAACTACTTGGGTATTCGACTGTATAGTAACTTTTTCATCCAACCTCATTACACAAACTACTAACATCATCTCACTCTCGCTCAAAGTTTAAATTGTTTTTCTGAGCAATTCTATTTCTTTAAACTCTGAACCTGTCCATCGCTGTACTGAATCTTTTTCTTATCACCTCATTTTCTCTCTTCTTTCCCTTTCACTTTCTCCATGGATTTTCTCCCAGATGGACTGCTTTGACCCCTGACTCACCAGGTTAACAACATCTATAGAACTTCTGCAACTCTATCAGACCACCAAGAAAAACACTGCCGTCAAACAAACTGCTTTTTTCTTTCCCTCCTTTGTTCGTTTCTGTCGTCATCTTCTTTAGTGTTTTATTGATTGCTTTTGTAGTTTGCCTGGAGAACTAAATGTGTTTGTTTTGATGGATTGTATGAAACAAACAAAAATGTATAGACATTTAAAAAAATAGCATGGCTTGTGCAATTCTGCACAACTTGTTAACACTCTTCAGAGTATCATGCATAGCAAAGCAAGCAATAGAAAATTAATATAATGCTAACAGTGATGAATTTATTCAAAGCATTTTCCGGTGTATGCAAGCTCAGCTGCTGTGTGGAAAACAGGAAAGGCATTCAAACATCAGAAAACCATGGGGAATATTAGAAAAGTAATTACCTAAAATGCTAAAATGGCAGCATATTTCTTTAACAAATGCCACAGAAGTGAAGTGAGGACCCAGGTGACTGAAGTTTCCAGAAGGGTTATTTCCCCCCAAATTTGGGACTGTTCCAGATATTCTGTATGAAATTTAAATGATAAGAAATGCATGTGCAGAAATGCTAAAGATGGGTTTGGGGTCATTTGGGGCCGGTGTTGCCATTGCATAGTTTGTCCAACAGAGGGTTTTGTAATTATTTTTATTTAAATTTGCATGTTTCAATCCAGATTTCTTTGAAGAATGAGTTTGAGTAAACCTCATTAACAGTGTTTAAGTATGTTATGTCTACCTCCAGTATCAGTCAGGCTGTTGTTGTGGTGTCAGATATTGTTGGCAGTTAGCCCTGGCTGCTCAGCATCTCCCTAATCCTCTACCAGCTGGTCATCATAGTATAAATCCATACTTAGTATGTATGTGAACACATGTTTTCTGAAATGTCAGCACATGTTAATTGATTGATTATTATTAATGTGGTATGTGTACAATAGTGTGTAAACCTTTGTAAACACAGACTGTTTTAAAAAAGTGTCGCTCTAATTTAATTACTTAAAATGAACCCTTTCTTTACACCATTATTATAATAATTTGTATGGTTACTGTTTTTCTGTCCTTACTAAAGAACACTAAAGAAAATATTATTCAAAAAACTTCCACTGGTAGGGACCACCTCACTGGTGTAGACAGGTATTCTGACAATTACTGATATTATGTTTATCTACACTGTACAACGACAAGCCTGTAGCTGGCAGGACTTCCTGTAACGATCCTTGAATAAGATTAAGTCTCTTGCTGAAGGTGCCCCACTGTTTGACCAGTGAGCTGTGGGGCTGTGAGATATTAGATAGATAGATATGCAGACAGACAGGCAGATAGTTCACATTACACATTTTTCAGACATGAATATAAAGAGAAAGAGACGCAGGCAGCCAGTTCCACAGTTCAGGGCTATTATGAGATGGCTGCTCTACAGACGACACTGGAGAGAAGAGAACATCTTGGATAGGACCATGTAATGGATGTCCAAAGTGATTTCTCACAAACAGCATTGTGCATTCAGCCTGGAAACCAGAGAGGCTTGATTGGCCATATTCAGCTCCATAGTTGGCCACATGTCTGCCCTGCTGGGAAATGGGTTTTTGTTTTTTTCCCCCTTTTTTCCAGTCTTTTTTCATTTGTTCTCTGTTTCATTGGTCTCTTTAGCTTTAGTTAGTGAATCACATATTGATTAAACAAGTGGACACTCACATAGATACATATACACATAGGATCCCATCACAAGTCTGTTGCTATTTTTTCAGGTTTGAAACTTGAAGATTGTTGTAATTGTATCCAGTTTCTTGGGGATTGAGATTCATTATCATTGTTAGCATCCTGTATTAGACATAAAGATGGTGTTCAATTTGGAGAGAACCTGGACCTCTCTTACTATACTGTATATATCCCTTTGTGTGCTCAGCATTTTTGTAAGATTTCCCATTTCCCTGCACATGAGCACAGCTTTGTCTCTGGCATCTTGATATATGATGGGTGCAATTTACAAATGAATGTATCTAAAATAATGAGACAGAGACAAAGAGGGAGAAAGCTGAACTCAGAAAAGAGTTTAGTCTCACACAGTCTCAACCTTTCCATATTGTAAAATATATTATCTTCTGGTTCACCAAAGTTATGTGGCCGCAATTAAGTATTGTAGCATTTCTGACAGTTTAATAAAGTTAAAAGCTTTCTGCTGCGGCCCACCAGGGCAGGAGGTTAAAATACATTGTCTAGACTACTAAGGTCATCTGTACTAACATTTATCAGAGCAACAGAAGACACACATTTCTTGGCCCAACCTACCATTTCATCATATATTTAAGAAATTAAAGTTAAAATGATCTTCTAGTTTTGTTGCCATATTGTGCCATAGTAATATTAGTGATTATCTTGTGAAAGATGGATCTCATTGTCGTCTTTGGTGTGTTCATCCTGCTGACCTGTGGACCGAGTATATGTTAAATAATGTGTTTTTTGGCAGGAACAAGTAGGGACATACTTGAGTGCTCAGGAGTGAAGTGGCAATAATGTTAAACAATGACTAAAACAGAGTTGTGTTGTAAGTAAGAAGAAATACATTCAAAAGATGTTTTAGATTCATGATCAATTGGATCTCAGAAAGCAGATAATGAACCACAATGTTCTGTTTAGGAGTGTGAACACATACACACATAGCATTCTAGCTGCAACACACTCTCATGTACATACACACACATGCACACATACACACTCACCAGGGTGGTGGTCTCACGTACAAATAATGAGCACAATCCTCAGGAGCAGTGCCCCATTGCTCTTTCTGCCTCTGCTTTTCCAAAGGTCACTCCTGTTGATCCTTAACGCTGAAATGGGCTAGAGGAAGAATAAAGGGTTCAGATTAGAACTGAGGCCATGGAGATTAATGTAATTAAAATGCACCAATTAAGACTGCATTAAGACAAGTGTTCTGTCAGCTGCAAGTTATTTCCCCTCCATTCAACTGAATTTGAATAAGTCCATTAATAATCAATCCATTACCACTGGATACTTTGCCATGTTATAATGCATGCAACACTGTGAGGATGTATTTTCTACCAGTGTGGTAGAGAACAGTACGGAGCCCCGAAGGGACATGAGGCAAAAGAAACAAAAAAAACATGTGGAGCCCCTGAAGGGACATGGGGGAAAAAAAGGAGCCAGTTATTTCGGGATCCCGAGATGGCTAAGTCGAGAATCTAAGATAACTTTTGTTAACATTTGTCTAACTTTGCGAGTTCAGTTTACTTCCGGGTCACTTCAGCAGCCATCGGGACAGCTTCAAGAGCAATTAAGAACCATGGAGGAGGATTTGGAAGACTACCTGCGCGCCAGAGATGTCCCACAGGAAGAGATAGCGCAAATGAACAGAGACAAGGTGGGCAGAAATAATGTAGCTTAACACGCTAGCTGTAGCTAATGTTAATATGTTAATGTCCTAGCTGTAGCTAATGTTAGCGACATGTGTATGTGTGTATGTACACTATGTGTATAGTTAGCACTCATCGCATGAAGAGCACACTGACAGTGCACAAACAGATGAGTCAGCAGCACTTCTTGATGCTGACAGTTGGCAGGCAGCAGTGACAGAGAGTTACTTTTAGCATGGAGTGATTCTGTATTGGCGAAGTTGGTGTATTGTATGAGTGGAAGTTTCAGAGCTACACAGAGCGTTCCCACAGCTCTATGTTCCCAAGTTTCTAAGAAATTATTGAAATTAAGCCCCTCTTTTCCCACAGCTCTATGTTCCCAGGTTTCTAAGAAATTATTGAAATTTAGGCCCTATGTTCCCACAGCTCTATGTTCCCACATTTCTAAGAGATTATTGAAATTTAGACCCTATCCCTCCGTCCCACAGACATGTGGGGTGTCCCGGTACCTCTGTGAGGCTACGAGTGAAAGTCCCTCATGAGCAATAATTTACAAATTTGGCACTTTTCTCCTCATTGGTATGGATCTGTTGGTGGAGTAAGACGGGACTCAGCCATAAAGATATTGCAGAGATCATAAACATTTGGATCACGTGGTACAGCCAACAGAAAGACACACTCATTTTTGCACAGTTGTATGTGTTCATCTTCAACAAGGGAGAGGAAATCTGTTGTCTGGTAAAGTTCAGGAACAGCATACATCACATTAGGCCGAACGCTGGGGACATTCAGGTTTCTCGATGGCCTGATGGTGTGTGAATTCCAAACCTGTGCAGTGTCATCCAACTCATCCTGTTAAAAACAATATATTAATACATTTAGGAAGAGCTGTACATACAGATCAACTTAAATCAAGCTCTAAATAACAGCATTCATACCACCCCCACCCTCCATCTCTCTCTCCCCCTTCCTCCCCTTTCTGTCTCTGTTACTCCCTCTTTCTCTTTCTACCCCTCCTCTCCATCTTTCTCTCCCCCTTCCTCCCCACTCTCAACCCCCCCTTCTCCCCTCTCTTTCTCTGCTACTCCCATCTTCTCTTTCTACCCCTCCTCCCCATCTCTCTCTCCCCTTCCTCCCCACTCCGTCTCTGTTGCTCCCTCCTTCTCTTTCTACCCCTCCTCTCCATCCCTCTCTCCCCCTTCCTTCCCTCTCGATCTCTCTGCCTCTTCTCTTTCCTCCCTGACCTGGAAGTACATTAACGTCACAAAGTTATCTCAGGATCCCATGATAACTAAATCAGGATCCCGAGATAAGTATATAAAAAACATTTCTGCTCTCCATGTCCCCTCGGGCTCCGTAGAACAGCCTTCTGCAACTCTGAGCTGCATGAGTGTATAAACACTGCCCCCTAGTGGTTCATGTCTTACTTCTACACTTTACAGGGCTTCATGAGCTTGTTGAAATAAGCATGGCCTGGTATAAATCAGCTAAATACACCATGGACATACCAACAGAGCACACACACACACATACACAACCGTTCCTTTAATCACAATCTAATCTATAATTCAGGGCAATACATAAAACTCTTGATACCCCCAGTTTGATGAGATATGTGAATATCAGGATAATATGGCACAGTATAGGCAGTAATGAGCAGAAACATGCATTCAGTCACTCATTACACAACACTTACGAAAATCTGCCGAGCCCTTGTTTCATAAACTGCATGGATATGGAATGGTCGTAAAGTAAAGGAGTTTTTTTTTACTTCTTAGATCATCCAATGGCATGCGCTGTCCAGTGAGCTCACAGGTGTAAGTCATGAGCATTTACAGAGCGAGTTACTGCAGTTAGAGAACATGAAGGAGCCTGCTCAGATAAATGCTGCAACGTATGCTGCTATTGATGGAGCAACAGCAGGTGCATAGAGAGGATGGTTGTGAAGATTATTCTTCCCCTGCTGCATTGCAAGGGAGAACATAGGTGTGAGGTTGATGACAATCTGTGACCGAACAGACAGAAGCAACAGGAGGTCCTATGATTCCATGCACTATTTACTTCATTTTCCTACTATACTACTACATAGAGTCAGCCTATGTTTTGTTTCAGTATTCAATTTTTTTTCTGTTTACTATATTGTTCTGTGTTGTGTGACCATTGCAGGGAGAGGAACTAATCATTTTGATGACAGTGGCTTACTCACTGACACAATCACTCAATTTTGAAACATCAATTAAAGGTTTTGGGTGAGTTACAACCTTTTTAGTATTTTTCTGTGCGTATGAGCTGTTTCGGGAAATGTGCCAAAGCAACTGAAAATTGCAATCAGCTAAACTGTGAGGATGAGCAGCACAGAGGAAATGTGTAAACAGAAAATAATTGCACATCTTAATGTGTATGTGTTCACGTATCCAGTGTGGATTGGAATCTGCAGCTTTACTTACAATACACTTACGATATCTTTTTTTTTTTTTTTTTGCAGTATTACACAATTTGTCTTGGGAATAGAACCCACAAGTGCACAAAGAAACTAGCACACTTGCATATTTTTTCATATTGTTATTCTGTACAGATCTCTTTTCTTTATGGTTGCCTTAACAGCCTGCAGCAGCACCAAAGGCTCAATGAATGTGTTTCATAGAAAGCTTGCTGAGCAAACCCTGAAATGTGGTATTAATATTACACAGTATTCTGCCAGTGGGGCCCAGCAGCTCCTCCTCAACACGCTATCTAAATGAGATATTTTATGCAAAATATATTAAATATATATTAGATATATAATAAATGTAATTAAAATGCAGTACAATGTCATTATTCATTAATGATCATGTTCCACTTGAGGGTGTATTTTTCTATCTTCTATATTTATTTCGTATTTAAAAAGTGACTTTCATAGATTCACCTTGAATACATGAAGCAGTTAGACACACGCACACACACACACACACACACACACACACACACACACACACACACACACACACACACACACACACACACACACACACACACACACACAAACACACAAATGAGCAGGATGCCAACTAGAATGTATTAACAATATTTATTCACTACAAGTTCCAGTGTTATTTTTCCTATTTCATCTCAACCCAACAGTAAGAACAATATGTATTTCTTTACATATATACAGATTGGTTTTTACTATTGGCAATATATCACATGTCCTTATTCATTTATATACACAACACATGAACCACCTTGTGTACCATACGCCAACCTAATGGTTGGGGTAGAAGATGAGATCTTTATATAATATGGGTTTAAACCTCAGTAGTTTTCTACCGATTGTGCTCACTTTCCCCCTATTGCTCCTGCAAATGTAGGGCAGAGTTAAGAGTTAAATAATCTCAGTTTAGCTTTTTCCAGTCTCTCATTCTCTCTGGGAAGAATATCTCCAGGGATCTCAGGAGAAAAGTTTTTCTCTAATGTTGTCAGCCAGTGTTCAGGGCAGGGACACTGGAACAGATGGTGATCGGGATCTACATAGACAGAAGACTTCACGGTGAAAACACTGACAGACGAATAAGGAGGGAAGATGACGTTTATGATAAACTGATCGTTTGACCTGTGTGTTTGCGTGTTTGTTGTAGGCAGGAGAGCAAACTTGAGATAAAATAAAAGATGAACTATTCTGCAACAACTCAGCTACACAGCAGATGAGTAGCTGTGGTCAGACCTAGGCCTGGGTCAGTGTAGATGGACATGATCTTTGTAATTGATCTGAACCAGTACATGCTGTAGTGATTGATAGAATAGAGGATAAATTGACAAATAAAGAATTCAAACTACAAGCCATTTCCATCATGACTTTTGGGGCAAAATCATAAGAAACAGGTTTGTGTACAGTATTACAAACTCGGATGGAAAACCAGTACTCACCGGGTATATTTTTGAGACTCCATCCATAAATGTGTGAATTAAGGGATAACATCAATAATACAAAAGTACATCACCATGGCTAGTATTTATTGCTTATATGCTTAATACTGTAAGTTAATATCATTCCAAATTTACTTTCTAACCTTCCAGCTTTTTTAAAAATGTAACTTCATTCACACTTTTTATTGGATCCATCTAACACACACTTGGACATGGCATGAGAGACATTAATGTAGTAATCTTCATATAAAGAAGTGTTGGAGTCAGTGAAGTGGTGAGATAATAATAATACAAAAACGTTTTTACCAGAAGTCATGAGATTGTATCTGTTAATTCTTATTCTGTATTGTTAGCACACAAATATGTTTCTGTAAGACTTTAAATGCAAACACAGCGCATTTAATTAAAACCCATAAGTTAGATGTATAGAAAAAATTGCTTTAAAAGAAAGAAAAATAATAATAACAACACACATTCCAATACTGCATGTAACACACAAATAATTGCTGTTTGAAATATTGTATCATAGCTGTGTGTATCACTTGTGCATTCGGTTCATGCACAGAAAGAAACGAGGATTGCTAAAATTTGGTTAAAACATAAATACAGCAGGTCAGAAACACAGTGATACTTTGCACCATATACAGCATAGGTGTGAAGTATTTATAGTAAAACATATGACCATAAGTATTAAACCATATTGTATTTACCCCAGATCTTGAACTGAAATGGCAATTCTCATTAGAAAATGAAAATATAAAAAAGAACCCATCCCTTTATCGAAATCAATCACGCTGTCTATCAAATTGAGCTTGTTGTCTAACGTAACAAAAAATTAAGACACATGAGTTGTAAAGTATGTATCAATCAGACATGTAATGTATTTTCTTTGATCCATAATCTAGCCTACTGTTGTAGTTACAATATGTACAGTAGAAAATAGTCGGCGTTTGATTTTGTCCAGGGGGGGGGGGGGGGGGGGGGGGGAAGAGAAATCTTTAAATATATATATCTCTTTATAAAGAAATTATGACATAAGACATCCTCTTATCCACATCTTCTTGAAGCAGCAATGATGTGACATGTACCAGATTAGGACAACAGCAAGGATGAACACAGCAAAGACTACAACGAGCTCCATCTGCAAGTTTAAACAAGAATCCAGCACTTGTATTATTTTATAAACTGTCTTTAAATACAGTATCACCAGTACTGTGTCATATCCCACTACTGTATGTGCAGAAATATTATGATTTATAATGTATGGGTAAAGCATTTCATTAGTAAGACTGAATTATTCTATATAAGACAGCAGTTTTGATATAATTGCTCAGAAAAGTGCAAAAACATAATTAAAATGTTTGCATTCAGTGAAGTTTATTATGTGATGTATTGCACCTGACAAAGTCCCTCGCTCTCTACGCTTCTAAGGCAATTTCAACCAACTTAATTTTATTCTTATACTTTCATCCTTTGGGTCACCCTTAACAGACTTTAAACATTCACTTCTTCAGTGCGTAATAATCCTCATCATCACTATCATTACCATCAATCAAAATAACAACTGTGAGAAGAAATTATCTCAAAGAATATGGACTTAATTTGTTATCCTAAAACAAGGGACACATGCATTTATGTGGGAATCCAAGCTCACTTCTCACTGACCATGCAGTATGGACACACTGAGATGAAAATGCCTTGCATTGCTTTCAGCTCAAAAAAAACACAATCATCACAATGATCCAGCCCTGAAAAAGATCTGGAGATCGAGGTTGTGCAGGAAATTTCACTCTAGCTTTGTGAAATCGTCCAAAAGTGGTTGAGAACTAGTTCTCACCACATTCACCAGGAAAGTCCATCCATGTAGGGGTTGACCTGATTCCATGTAGTACTCGTCTATAAAATGGAAGGTCCTGTTCTTTCAAGGAATTGGCATTAAATGAACTCTGCACTGTAAAATCAGTTTGTTTTGAGATAAAAAGGTCGAGACATACAGAAAGACACAGCTGTAAAGGGCAGCGGGCTGCTTCAGCCCATATTCTGTCTGTTTTTCATCAGTGGATTTCAAACATCACAACCAAAAACTAATGTAGTCTTTTTTTTTCGTCAAAGCAAACAGTTTACCAAATCAGACTTCAGACCAGCGAGCCCGCTCTGCTTTGGGCAGGCACCATTACAGGCACCGCCCCCATCCGCTCCAGCGTGGCTTGGCTCACTGCATAGGAGTGCGTGTGCTGCCCGTGTGTGGATGTCACCACTGGCTTTAGGCTCACAGAGCCGTTGCTGCGCACCATGGTGGGGGGAGACGGAGCAGAGTTTGTGGTGACCACCAGAGTCTTGGGTGGCGGGAGCGTGTGGCTGCCATTGGCAAAGGATGTTGTTGTTGTTGCCGTGGTGGGCGGTGCGTGGCGGGACAAAGGGGCTGAGCCTGGTGCTGTGGCCACAGAACTGTGGCCGTGTCCTGCGTTTTGGGCCTGTCCGTGTCCATGTGCTCCATGGGTGGCTGCAGAGAAGGTCTGACGTGTGTCTCCGTTGTAGCGGGTGTAGGAGTTGGTGTCATAGTTGGGTTTTGGGTTGTGCCAGTAGCGACTGTTGTAGGTGTTGGTAGACGTCAGTGTGTCATTCTCTGAGGATGAAGCGTCTGCATGGAAAGCCTTCACTGATGATGACCTCTTGGGAGGAAGGTCATCTTCTCTGTTGGGGAGATATTTTAAAAAGAGTCAGTTTGACATCTGACATCAAAATACATATCTATTGGCTTGCTTAAAAAAAATCTTACAAAATTAAAAATCAATATATGTTATATTACAATTAATTAATAACCAATGTGAAAAAAGTCACTACTTGTGTTGAACCCACAGAGAATCACATTTCTCCACAATTCCCCAGCGTTTTAGCTCAATGTTTTAGTATTATGGTCTTCAATCGTACTGTTTTGGTTCACTCTCATTCTCGATAACTGCCCAGCAGCCAACTGCAGACAAAGTTAGAAACTAGGGCGTCAACGATGTTGACCATGTAGCACCTTAAGGGTCAGATTTTTCTCTCAGGACTTAGTGAAGACCAAAACAGACCTAAAATCAGGGTGGCCAGAAAACAACTCTGTGAATGTGCGTAGCATCTATCTGTGTCTCCTTCCCCCACTTTTCTACTTTGTTCTCTCTGTTTGACGGACTACAAACACGAAAGATATTTAAAAATGCATCATTACCAGTGACCTCTATGTCAACTGCCAATAAATGAATGGTATCTATATATATTCACAAGTGAATATCACACTTCAGAGACACGAGCAGCCCCCACAAACATAAACCCAATGCGTAAGGAGCTGTGAGTGTGACACCAGTGGACAGACAAACACCAGAATGGCTATGATCATTTCCAGTAGGTATGATGGAGCCAGAATGACCTGTGTCTGCTGGATGTGTAAAATTGGCAGCTTTTTGCTAACAAGTCTATCACATCAGCGTTATAAAGTGATGATATCTCATTGTTGTGTTTTGCCAAAAAAATCAACTATTGCTACTTTTAAAATCACCAATAGATGCTCAAAAGGACGAGTTAAATACCACTACAAATACCCTCCTTGATATAGTAAAGTTTATAGTTTGTAAGATTTACATGTGTTTAAGTTATAGGCATCAAATGGCATCTATATGGTTATGAAGTTATTCTGAATTGTAGCGCTAAGTTCAAAGAAATGAAATAGACCTTTTTCACAAAATACTTTTTTACATGTTATAGTTGGAAAAGCACAGGTGTAAATAAAATGAACGAATGACTGATGGCTGTATTTTTTTGAAGACATCAGTAATATGAGAAATGATATCACTAAGATAGTCAGTTAGTTTTTTTTTTTTTTAATATTTAGCATACGTCCTTAATGATGCATAAAAAATTAAAAGAGCTTTACTATGCAGTCATCTTGCAGCACATACTGAGACTCTAAATAGTTATTTGTTCATTTCTGCCATCAGATCATCTTGCAGCACAATACTGGACACAAAACTTCAACCGCAGATGGGCTTTTATATTAAATTACATCATAAAAGGTGTTTAGAATATTGTGTCCGCCACCACTACAATTAGGCAACATGTCATTAAAAAACTACAACAAATTTTTGATATACAGTCCAATCAAACATAACTTATATAATTGATGTTTTATGAATGATTTTAAGTAGATGAGCTAGTCATACATTTGGCTCTGAGAAAACATCTCTCTTGTGATTTGCAGGAAAAGCAGAGCCGCAGGGGTAGAAATTGTAAATGCAGGATTTCAGCCCAAAATGATGCAGTTGTTATTCCAATCAGCCAAAACATCACATATCCGAACAATGATTTATCTTCTAAATGATTCATGGCGAGATTGAGAGCTGAAATTGCTGCCCATTCAAACAACTGACAGAGCTTCACAGACTGTTTGAAAAGGCAAATTAGGCTGTGATGATGGGGGAAAAAATTGCTTCAACGAGATAAAATTAAGCTGAATGCTCCGTTCTTGAAATCCAAGTCACTGGCCAGGGTTTTATCTGAGCTGCATCTTTGTTAGTATTCTACAATGAGAAACACAAAGCTGCTGCTGCTTTTTACAGCCGTTTAAAATACAGTAAATAGGCCACAAATGTAGTCTCTGCCACTGCATGAAATACATACACAGGTAAACTGCTTGACTTCCCCTTAGACACAACTCCAATACATGCACTATATTATCTGTTCTTTATGCACTACAGCAGCTTTAACATTTGCTTCTCCACTGGTGAAATTTGGTTGAAATATAAACACAGCAGGTCAGAAACACAGTGATACTTTGCATCATATACAGCATAGGTGTGTACTATTTATAGTGAAACATATGGCCATTACTGGTCAACCATACTGTATGTGTTTGATTGAAACAAACCAAAGCACCATTCTGCACAGAAAGAGAAAAATCAGCAATCAAAGGCCAACCTGATTTCATTGGGGATCTCTTCCTCGTCATATTTGTTCTTGTTCTTCCAGTAGAAGAGTGTGACCGCCACTAACAGGGAGCAAATGATGACAGCCAGGACTCCAGTAGCGATGGTCCCTGCTATCAGACCCACACTCTGAGGCTGGGCTGCAGGACAGAGAAAGGAGGGGACAGTGTCACAAGTGTTTGCCAAATAATTTACATAGAGTTTAGTCAAAATCAACCAGAACAGTCCTCAGCTGAAGAGAGAGTTTGGTGGGTTGCAGGAAAATAAATAACATGACAAAAGTAATATAATAAGTTGAATAGCTTGTGTTCAAGATTATTTGTGCATTTCAATCAATGTTTGATTTTGACATAAAGTAGCAAGTTGAGGTCATGAGTTTCAGGTAATAAGACTCAAGTGTTCCCTAAATAACAGCCACTGTCTAAAAAGTACAATTGTGTACTGTGTGCTGTGCTTTGTGTCCTTTTCCTCTCCTATGTATTGCTCCAGCCAGGTCATTTACACCTAATCAGTCCTCAATGAGGTGCACCTGGCCCAGGGAGGAAGAGGTTAATGCTCCAGCTTCCTGTGACAGAGAGGAGGCATCTTGTTTGTGGACTGCTATTCTTGCCTCAACGTGGGATTTTTTGTGATTTAGTGTTTCTGTTGTATTTTGATTGTTTCTAGAAGTCATTTAGTGTCTTGTTTGTTGTGTATGTTTTTGTTAATCAATTCCATGGTGGTAAAAGGTGCTTTGGGTAAATGGTGGATTGTTGTTCACCCCATAGGGCCGACCTAAGGTGTGGTTTAACAGTACATTATAAAATATGTTTTGTTTCTAAATCAGGATTGTGAAATGGCTATGAAACATGTATTTCTAATGCACAATGGCATATACGAACAGTGTTTATTAACCTGATTTATTTTTATTTTTTTTAAATAATACTGAAAACAGTAGTAACAGGGATGGAATAGAACATTTTGATGTAAAACTTCAACTTTCTGAGTATTTACATCTGCTCCATGTTGGCATTGCCTGTAGTTAAATAATTGAGATCCATTGCTGTCTTTGGCAGACGACTCAGCACTCAGCTGTCTTTTTGCCTGCACTTCTGACACTGGGTGTCAGCCTGTCATACACTGCCAGATTGTTGTTTTGTTTAACTGTCTGACCCTGCATGACGCATGAGCCAAACCATCTCTGTTTTAACTTGTCTTTTTGTGTGATTGGTGTCAAATGTGGGGGAGTTCTGCTGTCTGCAAGATGTTCTGCTCTTGTGCTGTTTTTATTGTATTGTTTTATTTCCATGTTTCCCCTGTTTACCTGTCTGTTCTATCAAGTGTCACTCAAGGATAAGGCTTCTTTATCTTCATCTATCAGTGAGTGAAATGGGGAGGTGGCTTTTCTATCTATAAATAAACATGTCTGTACCATATGACAGTAAAAGTGCCACATTCATCCAGCAGCAGTGTGTCAGTGTATACTTACGTGCTACAACCTGAAGGTTCAGAAGACAGGTGCTCTTGCCAATTGCGTTGCTGGAGGTACACTGGTAGAGTCCTGAGGTGCTGGTGCTGATGTTTCTCAGTGTTACAGTGCCCTGCATCTGGTCTGGTGGACACACACAGAACCACATAGTAACTAAAGGTATTAAAAAAATACACAAATACAGGGACACGGAGCACAGTGTCCAAGCACACAAACATATGAAATAAAGAAAGAAACATTTACATGAAGAGTGCCTATATGTCACATGTGGATTACTTTAAATGATTTTGAATTCATTTAAACCAAAGAAGTCATTTAACATTGACAAGTGTTGACCATACAGAATATATTTAACTGAACTACTAACATCTACCAATAGGGGGTGCTGTATACCTTTAATACAGGGTGTGCAAGTGAAGTATACTATTCAGTAAAGTAAAGGTGCATATTCCTTTCTGCTACAAATGATGAATGAACGGAGTTAACAGGGGTAATACACTACTGGCTTCATTAAAAAAGGCTTCACCATGAGTTGCAGGAAGTGAGACAGGTGTTCTTCTGCTCTCTTCACGGTGACATGATCTATCACTGCTTGAGCACATATATGTATCAAACTGAACACAACACACTGAGAGATAAGACTGACAGTGACAAATCCTGGATCTCATTTCAATATGAATCAAATGCAAACAGCAGAAGACAAACTCAAATCAATAAAACATATAAACCATACAAAAGAACAAGGCCTGTTCTTTCAGTGTATGACATCAGACATGTCAAATCAGGTAAAACTAGGATCAAATACAGTATTCATGAGCAACTGAAGCATAGGCCTATATTAATTTAGTGAACTGGTGTTTAGGTTTTGTAAGCACAGGGTGTGATACCCTCTAATAGCTTTAATTGAAATGCCAAAAGACAATTGAATTTTTATTTCAATAGTAGGATTTCCAAGTTCAAAAATAATATCAACATGCAATGTTAGTAGCTTGTGGTTTGTGCTATGTTACATGGCTTACGTGCAATTACCAGTGTTTATAAATCCTCTATATAATGTTAACATTAGGTAGTTTCATTTCGTGACGTTTTTTGACCAGTGCAATTGCAATTCAGATGAGACATGATTGGGCTTCTTTGAAGCTTTAAGATGTTATCTTATTAAAGTGCCTGACCCACCAATTAGCAGCTAACAAATGCAGATGGCTGAAATGTATTCAACACAATATGAAGCACTTGTGTAGCTTAATTTGCAATTGTGATTCATTTTCTTCACATTTACAGTCCACTCTCAGCAGGTGTCCACATAATTTGTCTCTATAGCTGCCTAAGAAAAAAAACTGTTGGAATCTGCTGTCTGCAGTTGATGTTGCTCTTTGTATAGCAGCTGTTATTGACCAGTAGTGTACACATGACACAAGCAATCACTGATTAAGGTTATTTGACTGTGCAATGGGTAAAGCTGGAAAAGAAAGGAGAGTCTACTACACCAATGCTTTCTGATGCTGAAAACCACCTGCAACTCCAACACACCTGCTGCTGTGATCCTGGTGGATCTGAGAATAGCTGCACAGGTTTTACTTCAGTGATTGCACCAGTCCAGTTCAAACAAATGTTTGAATTAGGTGGAAAAACTGTTGCAGAGTTTGGTATTCAGCATGAGAGAAGGAGGAAGAACATTATCACACCACAAAAGCATGATCACTTCATTTGCTTTCACACATTTCTGACACATGCACACACACTCAGTCACAAATTTACATCTGAATCACTTCATCCATCCTTCCATCAATCATCACCCCTCAGCAGGATCAGAGGGTGGGCAGTAGTTCAGGCCTGGCACAGAACGGGTGGCGATGATGGTGGGATTGTTGCTGAATCTGAGCTGCGCTATGCGTGTGAGATTTACCAGCAAAGGTGGGGCAAAAGGGTACTCCGACGGCCAGCTTGTGTCTAATACCTTGCATGGCGTTGCTCGGCAGCTTGGGCAGCGCGTCCAGCTTCTCCCAGGAGTAGGACGGCGTTGGAATACCTTCATCCGAGCTGCAAAACAGCATGATGTCACTTCCTACATCCAGCGTGCCCTGGATTCGACATGCCGGCACCGAAGGGGGCACTGGCAGATGGAGAGAGTGGGTGGTGTCATGTTAACCAGTTCACAAAGCAAATATAATGTTTTCCTAATTGCAGGAGAAACTGCATATACAAAATAGCTGCAATCCAACCATGCTTACTTGCTGCTTAAAATGATTCCTCTGGTTCAGCTTCAATCTCCTGTATTTTTGTCATAATGATGAAGACTACATTTACTTCAGAGCTCTACAATACTGTTGCCTTTGACCAAATGATTCAAACAATGAAATAGTAGAAATCAAAATTAAGCAAGTAAGGCCACTATTCTTGCAATCTGGACATAAGATAGGTAATATTATTTTTACCTTAACTGACATCTAATGTTTATTTTGGGCAAACAGGATAAATCTACAAGATCTAAGTTAATAGAGATGTGATAAAAGTGCATAAAAATTTCTTATCCTGCCTTATTCGTTGACTAGTCTTATCTTATCTTTCTGAACCTTCAAACAATAATAAATAAATAATCAATCTGTAGCACTGCTGCATTTAGTTACCCAGCACGGTGAGCCCAATGACGCCAATGTTGCGCCCCCCTCTGTCTGGGAGGTTGTTGACCAGGCACTGGTAGGTCCCAGTGTCTGTCAGCTGGGTGTTGTTGATGAAGATGGAGGCACTTGTACTTGGCATGGTGGCCACAAAGCCCACACGACCATTGAGGTGGTTGGCGAGGCTGAACACCTGGCCGCCCTGGTAAATGATCACCTGGAACGGGGCGTCACAGAGAGGGGAAGGGAAGGAAGAGAGACGGACAAGGTAGGGGATGCAGAGAAAGACATTAAGTTTAAAGAAAAGTTTGGAAAAAAAGGAAGTGCATGGGGAAGGATGAGAGGTAGAGAGAGACATAGGTGGCAAATAAAGTGTGAAGAAAAAGAAAAGAAAAACTGAAAATTAGGTACTCCTATAGACAAAAAATGTATATGAGTATTATTCAAACATTTTTTTCTGACTATTACAAATATCCCTCACTAGAGGGAGACCTAGTTCTATTGAGATGCTGAAAACAGCTTGACAGTGGACAGAGTAAGTAAAAGAGTGAACAGAACTTGTATATCTTAAGACACAGCAAACAAACAGACAGAGAAACCAAAAAACCTTTTATTTGTGAGTGGTTCTTTCTACTTCAGTGAGTAGAGGACGATTTCAGGGTAAGGAGCACATACTAAAAGTATTCTTTAATGGTACTATAAGGCTCTTCAGATAAAAGCATCCACTAAATGGTATGCATAATTGAAAACATTTTGACTTAGAAACATATAAACAGCAATCTGATGAATCCATGTGTAGCAATGCAGGCAGTCCTCTGCATATGGAATCAGATTCAGTGAGAAAATGCATCAAAACCTCAACTTTCATCATTACATCTGTGACCTTTGAGAATAATCAAAGCAAGAACACTCTTGGACAGATTAATTCACGCCTTCGGGTTGAGGTGAGGTTGTATCAGGTCCAAATTTAAGAGCAATGAAAGATCAATTTGTTCAAAAGCTTCCCCCGGGCTTCAAACTTGGACTGAACAGCTCATTTGTGAGGCCGAGCCACATGCAAAACAGCTCTCACCCCTCAGCTGGGCCCACACAAAAGATGAAGAGGACGCACACAAACACACAGTATGTGCACAAAAGCCCGGCACTCACTCCCACACACACGCACCAACTCACACATGGGCACGCACACACACATGCACACAAAGCACGGAGGGGAATCAGAGGGGCTATTCACTTTGGTGAAAAGAGCCCTCATTGAACTGTTCAAAGACCCAGGCAGGGAAACAACCAGCTTCAGTGTGTGCGTGCATGTGTGTGTAGGAGTGTGTGTGTGTGTGTGTGTGTAAGAGTGATAGTTCTGATGAAAGTGCAGGGTTGTGTATGTGACTGTGTCCTCCACTGCTGCTTAACGGTTGTAAATTGCGCGGCTGCAATTTCCTGAGTGCAGTAGACTCGCTTTGTCCTCTTATGTGCAGATGAATAGGCAGCTCCTCAGCTGTGAGGAGAGCCTGCAACTGCATCTCCTCTGTGTGTGTGTGTGTGTGTGTGTGTGTGTGTGTGTGTGTGTGTGTGTGTGTGTGTGTGTGTGTGTGTGTGTGTCTGTGTGTCTGTGTGTTTCAGCGTGTCAGTGAAGATTCATTTACTCACACGGAGTGTATCAGTTTTGAGTGTGTGTGATTGTTCGGTCACAGCAACTGTCTCAGTCTCTACAGGGTGCTAATAACTGTATGGCCTTACTTAAATTTACTCAGTAATGTCTTTTTCTCATTGTCTGTCTCTCACAGCTTACCTGCCTGTATCTCTCTCCAGCGGGCGGCATCGGTGTGACCTGGCTCGACACTCCTGATGACCTAACAAAATAATCTGCGTGCCCGGTGAAAGTGATCCAATCAATCGGCCTCACCCGCAACACTGTCCGTGCGTGTGTTTGTGTGTGTGTGCATGAATGAGAAGAGGATTAAAGCACGTCCTAACCTGAGCCGCATCTTTCACCTGCCCATGCTTTGCTTCTTTTTTATTTTTTTTGGGCACTTTTTTTGCACTAAAAACTGTTGGTTTTTATTTGTTTTAACATTGAAAAAAAAAAAAAAAGGATAAATCAAGGCTTATAATCAAATAGCAATTCAATGGTCAGTTTTCATAGTTAAAAATGTGCTGCATGCCAACTATTGTCTGTACGTGTCTATGTGATCTATATTTATGTATGTGTGTATACCACCTCATCCTCTCGCATGGCCTGGTTGGCTTTGTCGCTGTGCGCAGGGAGAAAAGAGGTCATGGCTGACGCTCAGATGGCGGACGGCCCTAAGAACTCTGCTGGCCCAAGTGACTAGCTGGACGTTCCACCGCTGACCCAGCAGTAAACCTCTGCTATATCCTTTCCTCTCTAAAATCCTCTGCACTCCTCTTCATACACACACTTATACACATACAGTACAAGCATCCACTCACACTATATCCTGCATACAGAAAGCCTCTGGATATTCTGTATTACCACACTAGTCTCATGACCATAGCCTACTTCTGATTGACCCAAAGGACCTGTTGGCCCTGGACACAAGGGATACTGCCACCGCCTCAATAAAGCCTGAATAAACCTCTAAACCCCTACAGTCTCCCTTCAATTTACAGACTGTAAGCCGCCACTGTTATCTCTTTCTATCCTCTGAGACATGCGCTGAACAATATGTGCTCAGATCCTTTTTACTCACTTAATGCTGGTTTTGCACAATTTAGCCCATGAACTACATAATGTGCATATACTTTATGGTGTTTCCAACCATTTTCCATGTGTGGTAAGGATGATGTCATACCAGTCAGTTGTGTTTCTGCCACAATGGCCACCGTTCTCTTTTTTATCAATGGATGAGAGCTGTGATGCCAAGTCACTGATTGAGTCATTGATACTTTTAATTAAAAACAAAGATTGATCACTCTGAACTTTCTCGAAAGCCATTAAAGTTAATTTTCAAAGCATAGCTGCCTTCATACACTCACCATCTCACTACTGTTTGCTTAGAGTACATACATATTAGTCCACATTTGATCTTGCTTTTACGGTATGCAATGTTACCAAGAGTGTGAGTCATCTGGATCTGAAAAAATCAGGGTGGTTAGGTCAACTAAAGGTTCTGCGTTCAAGTCCTTATATCATCAACTCACTGCTGTAGTATCCTTTGGAAAGACATTGAAACTGTACCTTTAAATATGTACTGTCAATGACTCTTCATACTGATAAGCAAATAAAAAAAGAATTCCTTTGTACTGATCAATAAAACATATCACATCACTGTATACGAGATACTGTGAAGCTGAGCATGTGTAACCTCTTCTCAGCCTCTCCATAGGGAGGAGTTGGAGCCTCGGACACACAACATGCCATTTTTGAGTTCATGTCTTTGTTCATTTTCTTTGATCTGTTCACCATGAAATCAGAATGGGGTTGTAGCAACACATGAAAAGGGCCACATTTTTGAGATAATGTGAATGCAGCATCTATCCGATACAACCTCTAGCGGATTGTTAGGTTCAGATAAGGATCAGAATCTGATCAGCTAAAATACTATGACAGATGTTCTCAATTACAGATTAACATCATTTCTGCACCACAGATTCTCTCTGACCTCAATTTCAACAGAGCCTCATTTCACTGAACTGCACAATTTTACAATTGGTTAAAAAAAATCAACAAACACCTCCTATCCAGGAACAGATAAAAACATATCTAACTTATCTTCCAGACAAAAAATATAATTGAGCAAAAATACAAATACGTTGCAAAGACGGTTAATCAGACTTGGATTGAATAAACTTTCTCAGCAACTTTCTTTCTCTGACTAATGTAATTGGATTTGAAAGGATTTCAAAAGACAGTGACAATATTAAACTGCCAGGCTCACCACCATGAAGGAATGTCTCCAAAGTGTTGCTCATAAACCTTTGATATGTCAACTCTTTTAATGATTGCAACTACAAAATTAGTTTTAGAAATTAGTTTCACAGATGGTCCAAGAGAAGAGTGAAACTACAGCTTTTATTAGTGCATAAATCACTGATATCCAGCAAACAGTTTAGAAAGGATGAACAGATCGGAAACATAAAACCATTGTCTTGTTTGGTGTCTGTGTGTGTGTGTGTGTGGTTTGCATGTGTTTATCTGGATTATCTCACACCTAGTGGCCCAGAGGAAAGAGGTCAGGACGTTTGATCAGACAGATTATATACACAGAAAACAACACATGAACATACACACACAAACACACAGATACGCCTCTCTGAGCTACATGGCTACACGTTGTAATCTTGAGCTCAGCATGTCAGTTAATCAGAGTAAACAAACACGACTACAACCACTTAAGTTTAGATCATGAGATGGGGATTTAAGGTTGAGTGTTATTTGAACACTACAAAGTCAGTGAAGACATTTTTTTTTACATTAATCTCATTATCTGCAGTTTCAAAGGCAGCAGCTTTATTCAAAATTGAATTGAATTTACTACACAGCTGTTATATAAAATCTGTCCCAACAGTTGCTTCTTATTTTTCCCCCAATTGGTTTACTGCAGCTTAAGAAGCTGTAACATTGATTAATTACCAGTTTACAACTTGTAAATAACATTCCCTTCAGCATTTGACTTGTAATTACGACTGGGAAAGCTCCAATGTATCCAACTCCCACCAAAATACAAACATGGATGCCTCAAGTCATCCAAAGTGTCTTTCTCAAGGCCATTAAACCCACTGATAGTGTTTTATGGCTAAAGCACAGTATGTTCAATCCTTACACAACAAACACTGTTATCATACATCTCTCTTAAATTGTCCAATGTCAAACTATTAATCCTCATTAAACCTGCAGTGGAAACAAGATTTAAAAACAACATTGCCATATTTTCACCTTTTAAGGTTACATAGCAAACTATTTACACATGCAGCAAATACAGAGCAACATCAGCATTCATTTTGAGTCCAATATTCACTCTCCTTTCAGTTCTATTTATACTTCCACTCCTGATGGAAATATCTGGCTATTAAGCTGCAAAATGCTCCACTATTTTCCCCAGCTAGTTGCTACTGTGTCTGTCTGCTGTTTGGTGTTGGGAAGATAGGGTGAGTATTTAGAAGTTTTTCAGATTTTTTTTTTTTTTTTAATTGCCTTTCCTTTGTATTAACTACTTCATCTAAACAGACTCCAGATGTACCAGATTTGCAGATTTTCTCAAATCATAAAGTATATGAAACTCATACTTGAAACATTAAGTTATACAGCCTAAAATGTGGAGTAAACAGTGTAACAGTGCCAAATAAATTGCATTGTCTCTTTAAATCGGAACCTGGTATTCAAATTTGAGAAGAGAGAGATCTGGGTGGTCCAAGTGTGCTTGGCAAAGTGCTAACGCAGGATGTGAGGGTGTGTGAGTGGGTGAGTTCTGTTCAGTAATTCTTAATGGCTTTTAGCATCAACTGTAATGATTTATGACATTCTCTTCCTCTAAAATGACCTTGCACTTGTACTGTCGCCCCACGCAGCACTTTATTTCATCGCTCACTTTTTAGACAGCGCACCAAATTCACGCACACAGCACGATGGTAGAACTCCAGCTTACTGTTTCTTGTTGTGTGTCATTACATTCTAAAAAATTCCATGTACTGTTTATGATAATGCTCACTTGAAACCTTGTCTGTGCAGCATGCCTCTGAACGTATACACAGACTTAATTATGGACATGGACTTAACTATGTATGTCATATTCTGTATGGTGATGATGACTAATGATGATGACCCATAATTGAAGGCTCTTGGGTTGGAAACACTAGCATTGGCAAGACTGAGGTCTTACCAGAAACTGCATTAAAACACTGGATGTAGCCACTGTGACAACAATCAATGGCTCGGGGATTCCCATTTTGTAGCTTCGACTTTGGTATTTTGACCATCGCCATCTTCATATTTTGGAGCAATAAGTGATGAGAAGTGACCATATTTGGATGAGAGGTAGGGAGGAACTTCTCAGGGTCCAACTATAGCACCTCAGGCACCGCTGTGGTAGAAACTAGTTAATCATGAAGTAGCCACCCTCTAAATTGTACCTTAGTTCATTGTGTATTTTACTCTTAATGGGGTCAAAATTTACAAAATGAACATTGCGCTGTATTGAAGAACACTTGAAACAAGTGATTGAGACCATAAACATAATAAATCAAGTGTGAAGTAGTGTCATTTTCTCATAGACATCTATACAATCAGACCTCTTTTTGGAGGCAGTGAATTTGCCTCCTACTGGCCATTAGAAAGAATGACGAGATAATGTACTTCCACATTGGCTTCACTTTTCCGAGCCAGGTCTACTTACTTGGGTCTTACTTGTCACACAGGGACCAGATAGTGGAAGTAAAGTAAATTGCCCTTGCTCAGAAGCCCGTCCCCTAAGCTGTGGAGTCCCCCAAGGAACTGTGCTAGGCCCATTGCTGTTCCTAGTGTACATTAATGACATGAAAATGTGACTTGTTCATATATGCAGATGACTCAGCTCTGGTGGTTGTTGATAAATACTGGGCTCATCTCCATGAAAAGGCTTAGCTAACAGTTAAGTAACATCAGTGTGGCTCTCTGATACAAACTCTCCTTACACCTTGGGAAAACTAAAAACCAAGATCCAAACCCAGATTAAACCAAGCCACAACATCTAACTACAACAAAGAACAAGATGGAAATAAGTCATGTGGCTTTTTTATGTTATCCTTGATGCTCTTCCACTTGTGCATACATGTGGTGTTGCAACCATGTAATCTGTCCCTTTAAAATGAACTGTCATGCAATACAGTGTGAAGGTATAGCATGAGAAGATGAATGTTATGCAGCCTTCCACATGTATCAGCACCCATCACTGCTCGGCTGGCATCTGAGAGTCACGTGCAGTGATCCATGAGTAAGTTGCTATACGTGTTAGTGTATTTGCTGTTGTTTGTAGTTTTTCTGTGTGTATGTGTGTGTGAAGATAAGAGTATAAGCCTTGATCCACAGGTGTACACATTAGAGCATCACTGTGTGATTTCTATTTGTGGATGTGTAGATGTATGCATGTCAGGTTTCACACTTTTATTCTACACTTTGCATGCATGTATGTGTGAACCCAGTAAATATATACAAGCTCTGCATGTATGCATGCGATTTTGCACTGCATTTGGTCTTATGCCAGTTTGTGTGTCTGCATTTGTGTGTGTGCTGGTGTGTGTGTCTGTGTGTCTGTGGTGAGAACAGCTGCGATATAGAGCCTGTCATGGGCGTGAGGTAATTAGTGCAGAAGATGATTGTATTATTTGGACGGCCGACCAGCGCCGGGGTTCAAAGTGAAGGGAGGCAGGTGAGCTTGTACGGCCTGCAGCTGCATGTTAAACAACTCAAATGGAATCACAGAAGTCCCACAAGGGGGGAGGAAGAGTTTGAGAGAGAGGGAGGGAAGGTGAGAAAAAAACCAATGGAAAAGAAGAGCAGCAAGCCAGGAAGCGAAGATGATGAGAAACTACTTTAGGGAGACTAAATTAACACCAACAAGACACAACTAAGGTCTAAATCATGCAGTATTTCTGCATGAAAATAAAACTACTCAACAGTAAATGAGCTTCAGGATATTTTTTGCCATACAGCTGATACATAATTTTAAAGGTAGAAAAATACCACTTGACATTGCAGGCTACAGAAGAAGGTAGAAAGTGATAGTTATCTAGACCATGGACACACCTGCAAGCCCTACAGTTCTACGTTAATCTAATATATCTATAAGTTACATAACTAATAACTGAATGGTGCGTTCAGATGCACCGAAAAGAGAACATTTGAGTTTCTGTATCTGCTCAAGCTTGATTGTATCACTATTGTAGTCTGCGTGTAGTTTTGCACAAAAGGCTAATGCACGTTTGGCACGAATATTGCACATTAGCGTTGGGATGTATCATCATCACCACCATCTTCAGGGAATGGATGTTGCGCTGAAGATTCTTGCCACGCTTGGTGGATGCATTGCAAATTCATTTTAATTTTATCATTTCAATTTAGGCCACTTAGCGGAATCTGTGTTTGTCCGCCTCTATACATTTCTGCAACCTCTGAAATTCTCTTTACGCTGTATCTGAGCACACCTTACTACTGTTCAAGATTGATGTTTTATAGTACCTGTTTTAGCTGTAATGTAAGCAGCAGTGAAGCCATCGGCACGATGCGTATAGAGTAATGTTACATTACAAAATAAGTCAGATGCATCTCAGTACGTCTCTAAACAGTTCTTTATTCCATCTAAACACCTTTATAATCACATCTGTCACAACTACATTCATTTCACAGTGAAGGGACAGAAAGCCAAAGTGGTTTACAGGATTCTGTCTGCTACAAGAATACTCCTTTCCTTTAATTCAGCACTTAACCAACTGCTTCCTTATTGTAAAATGTAAGGCAGTGACCACTCTGAGTGGGTGTGAGTGATTCATTCTCTACCTGTTCTGGCTGGTTGGCATTGGACAGTGGTATCACCATCCAGATGATGTTGAGGTTATTGAGAGCAGCGCTGGTGGTGAAAGAGCAAGGCAGGACGGCTGCTTGGCCGCGGGCCACCTGGATACTGCTCTGGGACACCGTCACATCCAGCGCCCGCACACACACTGCAGGAGGAAGGAGACAGCGATCAGTACTTTATAGACACTCAGGGAGAAGTTGTATATTGTGAATTCCATATATAACAGAGGGAAATAAAAATGAGAGAACAGAGAGAGAAGAGGAAATGTTTAACTGTAGCAAACAGATATATCTTGTATGATCTTTCTCATTCTGTAAAAGAAGCAAGAAGCAAGTTCAAAGTCTTTCTGCAGGCTATTTGACTTAAGATCACCTGTTTCAGTGATATTGGAAAACTTGTCTTAGGGGAGTCAGAGATAGAGAGAGACAATGAGGCAGAGAGAGGTAGATCTATAAGTTCAAATAATAATGAGCAAAACATCTGCCATGTACTTGTGAATGTACAATATTTTAAGAGGCAAAAACTTGTGTTTAATCTCTCAGTTCTTCCTCTTCTGCCATCCTTTTATCTTTACAGCAAAACAAACATGATTTCTGAACCAAGCTCTTCTTTTGAAATGCTCTCTGCAGCTAAACAAACATCTAGACCACCCTGTGAAAGATGACATGAAATATGTAGCAGTTAAATGGGGAAACACGATCGGCTGACTCTTGAGTTATTCATTTCCTAAAACAACTTGCTTCTTTCACTGGAACACGGTCTATATCAATACATGCTAAATGAACATGCCAAGTGGGATTAGTAATGGTTATTTTGGATACTATTTTCTGATTGCTGTGCGCATCCAGCATACTAAACAACCAAGATAGCTTGTTGTCTTGTGCAACAAAGGTTTATCCTCCCAAACTAAAGAACTAAGGAGCTGCTTTCCTCATCAGCCGTCAGCCATAACAGACCCATAGAGACAGATATGTACATGCAGCATCCTATTTCTAGACCAGCTAAATACATTACAGCCAAAATTAAGTTAAATCTCCCCCGCAAGCATGTATCCATGTCCAAAAAACCCAATGGGAAGTAATCGTATCTAAACATGGTGAGGAGGATGATGGCAGTGATATGATTACAGATAATTGATCATGTCCTGTGAATCGCCCTTGTTAGTGATAATGTAAGATGATGATCTTGCCAGAGGAAAACACCAGCATGTCATTTGAACTGTATGTAGGAGTCAAACCAGATGTCAAGTACAAGCAATGACCACATTGCACACTAAGATATAGATCTTATCAAGTTATTGATTCATCTATAGGTAACAGAATATATGCTTTATTTTACAGGTCCCTTAATTTCATGCTAATTGTCTAGAAAGAGTAGTTCGCTGTTATTTAATGGTAAATTTGTGTTAAAAAAGTGTTAAGTTGGATTAGTGCCGACTCATATTTGAGTTCATATGTAGTTGTTAATTTTGCAAAAATTCTTAGTAAATTTGATCTTTTAGATAACAGGAAACAATAAAAACATACACACAACAGTTTGCAGGGTCCTCACTGTTGGAACCATTTACCAGATTACATTAGACATTCAAAATCATTTAAGAAACTAACCACACTCTTCTTTCTGGGCTGATTAAGTAATGCAACATCATAACCACTCTCGCTATCATATTCCCCACCTCAATGTAATGCATGTATTATATATAATTTTTGTATTATGATTTTTTCTCATGTGCAATCAAACAATTTAATTAAAATTTAATTAAAATGAACAACAATAAGCCCAAATATAATAAAATAAAATATAATACAAAATAATCATTTAATAATGACTATTTACTCAGGAAATTTCAAGGAATTTAGTATGAAATGAAAGACTTTCAGGCTTCATCATTTCTGCCAAATTAGAGTTTTGAATACATTGTAGCTGACAGACTGCCTGTTGCTCTTTCTCTGTCTGTCCAAAACCTGCTGGACTTCCTACGCTTTCCCTCTGCTGGCAGACACCACCTACACCCTGCAGGCTCACTGCTGGCACAGGAGAGATAGGCAGCACTCAAACTGATCTGCCTCATTACAGTTTATAAGAGATATATTCAAGAAAAGACTCCCCATTAATTATTCAAGCAGCTTAACTTAAAGGTATTATATTCCGCTGGAATGTACGTTATGTTTGATTCCTCGCTCTAACTCAATTGCTTACATAATGAGACAAAAATCTCCTCAGTATGTGTACATCACAATCCTGCTAATGAGCTCCCATTACCCGTTATGACATCTGCAATTTCAGGCCATCATTGTAAATAAAATAAATAACAAAATCTTAGATCACCTCCCTAATCTGATCTTCGTCTATCCTCTGTGTACACAACGTTCACTTCCTGCACAGAATCAATCTGCGTTCTTATTGGACGGTTCAAGCCAAAGGGGAGGAAGCTCATACAAAAGGTTGTGGCCTTAACAGAATGTGCGATTATATTGGCGGCATGAGATTAGTCCAAGTGTTTATTCTCATGTCCACACAGATATTAAATGTGCTAGATTGAAGGAGGAGGAAAGTCACAAGAAGAAAGAAAGAAAGAAAGAGAGAGAGAGAGAGAGAGAGAGAGAGAGAGAGAGAGAGAGAGAGAGAGAGAGAGAGATAGAGAGAGCGAAAGAAAGAAAGAAAGAAAGAAAGAAAGAAAGAAAGAAAGAAAGAAAGAAAGAAAGAAAGAAAGAAAGAAAGAAAGAAAGAAAGAAAGAAAGAAAGAAAGAAAGAAAGAAAGAAAGAAAGAAAGCGGTCCTAAAGGAATGAAGATAGAAGGAGCATCTTATCGTTTCTAAGCCTCCTCCAAGGCAGTCTCTCAAGCCCACAACAGCTGGAGGGCTCATTTCAAAACACTGGATTAGGGAACCTCTGCGCACAGAGCCTGTAAGCTCCCACGACCAAAGAAGAGCACACACACACACACACAAAAAAAAAAAATCACAAAAATGTACATGAACACACATGCTAGCAAACATATGAGCATGTATAGTACATACGTGCACCCACATTCCCTTCCGACACGCACGCTACATACCACCTACCATGACGAACACAACCCACCACACACGTGCTCAGTTATTCTAACTCATCAGCGTATGTCAGCTGTGACATGTATGGTGGCCCTTTAGGGACATATCTAAGAGACAGTGTCAGAACGTCTCGACAGCTCACCAACCACACTACGGCATTGCTTGGCATTGCCTCATTATTGCACACACTTCTTCTAAAGCTTTATGCTGTCTCCTCAGCTCTTCTATTGGAGCATGTCCAGTCGACAACCACTCTTCCAGAATGCATACTGTAAACAGTTTGATATGTGAGGGCTAAAGGGTGAGTGACTCATTGCCATATAAGGCCATCGGGATAAAAAAAATGCATACACAACAGAATGTGTATCCTGTAACTGTGCATATGACTGTGTTGTGTACATTTTTCTAATCTCCAGCAGACTATACTCAAACGACACATAGTTTGTCTCATAGACGGGACAGGTTTTCATACACTGTGATGTGATACACTTCTCCCTGTTTTATTCCTTTCAAGCACATTACTTTACTATTCTTGCCGAAGGCTGAGTGCCGCATGGAGTTCTGCAGTTAACTTCATGCAGTCTTCTTCTTATCTTCAGGCAAATGTGCATAGATGACGAACAGTACAAGTCAAAAGTTTGGACACACCTTATCATCCTCTTGAATGAGAAAGTGTGTCCAAACTTTTGACTGCTACTGTACAAGAGCTGTCAATCTCGCTGAGTTTACCATCCAAGTCTTTCCATTTTTCTTGTTTTCAAACAACTTGTTCTCTCCTACTCTCATTTCCAGCCCTGAGCAGCCCTGAGGCACAACTCAACAGGGCTCAGACCTGCCTGACTGACAGGAAATAGGAAAAAATGAACCAAGCTAGCAATCCCTGATGCTGAACCCGTGCTGCCCACAGTGATGTGTACCTGTAATAGACGAATGCCACAAACATTCTCGCCTTTGCTAGACCTCAATAAAACACTGAAACATTTAGCTTCATTTACCTCCTAACCCTCACTTAATTTCATATTTCTAAGACTATGACTGAGGGTGTTAAATATGAAATCATCTCTCCTAAAACATTCCCTCAATTAATATTGAACCACGTCATCCAATTTAGCACTACAACATCCCTCTCTCTCTCTCTCTCTCTCTCTTCCTGTGTGTGTGTGTGTGTGTGTGTGTGTGTGTGTGTGTGTGTGTGTGTGTGTGTGTGTGTGTGTGTGTGTGTGTGTGTGTGTGTTAGGATCACTTTTACGATAAAATTGTCATTCTGTATCTCTGATTGGATAATAAAACAGATAAAAAGCAAAGAAAGTGATGTGTTTGCTCATCTAGACAAATAAATTAAGAATAATATAGAGACTTTGTATGGAAAAATGATAGCGTACATATTTGCCCTAGTTTTTACTGAGATTCTGTTAGTTTATGATGACATTTTTCTCAAAAGACAATCACAGACTACAGACAGATGATGTGCTACTCGGTGTCTGGAAGGTGATTCTAATGTTTTGTATGGAGTACAAAGGACAAAGTAATTGAGAAAGAATGATGTAGGAAGTAAGGAAGGGCAAAGTGGTGTCACGGGTGAATAGAAAGAAGGGAGGAAGGGAAAAGCACAAGAGAAGAAAAGGGAGGGACAGAAGTCAAATAGGGAGGTCTAGAAAGGAAGAATAAATTCAAAGAAAGTAAAGGGGAGGAATAAGAAAAGGGAGGATAGAAGGACGGAGAGAGGATGCTGCTGTTTCCATAGAGGCCTAATTGATAAAGTCACCCCGGGCAGTGCTAGCAGTGCTTGTGGAGTGAATGAGAGAACCAATGGCGATGCACTGTTAAAACAGTTTTCTCCCCTCATTTGGGAGCAGAGAAGTGTCAAAACTGCTTTTGATTAATGTATGAGAAATCCATACACCTTAGAGAACATGGAAATGTGTGTACGTGTGGTGCCTATGTGTATGTGCTTACTCACTCAATCAAGCTAAGGTGCAGCCATGATGGGATGGTGAACAAATGCAGGGTGAATACAATACTTCCACTCTCTGACTCGCTCGCTCACTCTCTCACACACACACACACACACACACACACACACACACACACACACACACACACACACACACACACACACACAATCCCTGCTTGGCAAGTCATTTGCATCCTGTGTTTTTATTCATGTGGTTCTTTTATTCATAGGCTTTACTTTTATTTCAGTTTCAAACAGATGCCCCTGATGCTGTGATGTGACGAGCCTCTGGCACAGCTTCCCTGGGTGGGCTGACACACACACACACACACACACACACACACACACACACACACTTACACATACATACATACATACACCTGTTTAAGTGGGATGATTGATGATGGTGCAAAGTCATGACTAAAGAAAGGCAACAAAGCACACATCTATGTATAAGTGAAATGTCTTCTTTTTCTAGCTCTTTGCAGGCAACAGTGAATGTCTGAATTCGTCCAGTTTGACATCGCAATTGCTAAATCTCTGTTTTCAAATGTAAACCTTCTCATTTATTTTATGCAGAATACCAACAATATCCACATTCCTAAGCCAAAAAGCAATGTTAAAAACCTTGCAGGGGCCAGTTTCCTGCGTGATAGCCACCTTTTGTCAGCTGCTTTTTCTCTAAGCATGAGACCTCTTAAGAAGCGAGTGCAAAAGAGTAAGAGGGAGCAATGAGAGATCGAGCATAAAATCATGTATCTTCTGCTCGAGGCATGACAGTTGGCAGCTCTGATCACATTTCATATTTAATCTCCATCCTTTCAGAACTTCTCCTTGGACTCCAACAGCAATTTAGATTGATGCAGTGTCTTAACCTCTTCAATAGAAGTGAATCTACTGCAGCAAGGAAAAAAAAATCAGCGAAACCATGAAATTGAATAGACGCAATGAACACGTCAACACATACACCGACACCTGTGCCCACACACAAACGGAACTCTGTGCCCCATTCTCTTGCAGAAGACCCAGGGGCTTCATGGTGAGCTGTGTTTGTGTATGTAGCAGACCCTGTGATGTTGCCACTGCCCGCGAGGCACCAGGGTGAACCAACAGGCAAGCAAAGACATCCATGTGAAACTCAGGTGGTATAGTTGTGTACCCAGCTGCTTGATGGGAACTCATCGAGCACCATGCTCAAAGCGCTGCTGAGGTAAAAATAAAGTCATAAACCAAATCAGTTTCCTTCCTGGAATGGTCTTTAGTTAATGTAAGCTGCTTTGATAGCACTTGTTAGCTTTGATGCAATTCTGTATGGAATCCTTAATATCTTTTTAATGGGTCTTTACTTTCTTGGCAAGCTTATTTGTAAAAGGAAAAGCTGAAAAACTTTCAGTTTCTAAGGTAAGCTACCTCCAGAGTCACAACACTGCATTATATATAATCTTTTGAATATCCACTCTCAAGCTACAGCTGATTGTAATAAAGTTAGAACTTTCTCTCAATAAGGCTGTAAGAAGATGTTACGTTTTGGACTAAAAAAACTCAACCTTTAGGGCAGGCCTAGTTTCTAATCATAGTCCATAGGGGCCACATTATAAAAGGTCCTCATTCATATTTCACAAAGAAGCAAATGTTGCTCCTGTCTGCCGTGTACACACATTTCTGCTTTCAACAGAACAGCACAATCTTAAGCAGAAAAAAAACAGCTTCTTCCTGTCCTAAATCAAAAGGCTATGTATTTCTCTGTTTTTAACTAGAGACCACAATAAATGCAATACTGCTGTGTGCATGCAGCAGTATGAAACATGAATGAATGTAGATAATATATCTGTTTGATATAACTAAAGTGTTTTTCTCTTTATTAGTAATATTTATTGGTAAATCATTCTCAATGGGTGAGGGATTTTGGTGGGTCAAAGGGAACTCAGATAATGATGTCAGCTCAACGTTTGCCAGAGGTTTTGCTCACATGACTTTGCCCATTTAATCCCTCCTTTCCTTCCCTCCATTCTTCTCTCCTCAGCCTGTCCTGCAAACAGTCACCCAATGAAAGAGCCTTCAAAATCTCTTGTTCATCCTCCCCCTCATCCCCTGCCCTGCCCATACTAGTTGACCCATTAGCCACCACAGCCAACTCCGTAACAGGGCCCACTGACTAGCCTACATAGCCTTATACTCTCTTATAAACTGCACTGAATCTCACTACCTTGGCTTACTGCGTTCCTAATGCACTACTACGATAAAGACAAGGCCTCACAGCCTACAAAAACAAGCTATAACATATACAGTTGCTTATAGTCTTTCTCATCCAGTCTCACAATCGTGAATGCTGACGATAAAAATATTCAGCATATTTGCATTTTCACAGCAAGTGGGTTTTTTTAAACCTCTACATTTACGTTACATAAATACCCGACAATTCCCAGACTGGTCTTATGTTGTACACAAACAAGCATGCATCACATGAGCAGCAGCACGTCCCCAGTTGCTCCTCATGAGACTGAGAGATTGCTTGTTTGAGATGCTGCATCTGACCGCTTCAGCTTTATGTTTGTTTGGAATGATTAACAACCCTATAAGCTAATACTTGCAGAATTTACCAAACAATCAATATATTTCTTGACATAACCAGGTTGGTCAGCACAATAAGATGTGGATAGAAATGCATGAGTCAAGTGAGAGATGACGCAATTGAAATTTTATGGGATTTAGTGTGTAAATATAATGAAGTAACATTTTTAGAAGTGGAGGAAAACAAATATAACAGTGAAAAAGAAATATTTGCTTTTTATGATTCTTGTCTTTTTTAAGACTGATGCAAATGAACTGGGGGAAAGTTACTATGACCAAGCTAATGGGTGATCAGCTAAACTAATGTGCTTGACTGTGTAAAGTGAGTGAGCAGAAGGTTAAAGTAGGCCACTGCCCTCGTGCACAGATAAGCCTGGGCACTGGAAGACTACCGCTAAAGCAGCAAACAGATGGCTCTGCACATGCAGCCCTGGACACAGCTACACACATAAACACACACACACACACATACAATGTCCAAATACACATCAAATACCATCTTCTGTAAAGTACACTAATCACAAATATTACTGGTCTGATCTAAAATATAATTCCTGTACTTCCTGTCATACTGCGAACAGAATCCAATAAATAAATAAATAAACAGTGTTTTTCAAATTGCCAGCACATGTTCCTCTGTATGTTGTTTCAAATGACAGCTGACAAACCAGACCTGGATTTCCCCGAAGTATCAGACTCTGTTCCTGTCAGCCACCAGCCTCCTCGCAGTCTTCATACCGTGTCTCTGTGTGTAGTAACTGCATTCCCTGGCAGACTTGCATGTTTGGCAAACCTGTCACAGTGTCTGCACGTAAATCTAACATCTTGGCAAGAATACTGATCTGCCAGTAAGATGACATGATTGGCAAGGCGCTGTGTTTTGCTATTTGGCAGCTGCCATCCTGAGGTCCCTTTTAACTAGGTGACAACGTCTTGGTTCTGCCAAAGACATCTGAATGAATGTGTGTCTGGTTTGCAGGTACAACTGGTATAGAAGTAAGAATTAGGAGGAAGATAATAGGTGTAAACAACACTACATTCCCCAGTCAAGAACAAGTGTCTTATTGTACTGTAAGTTCACACATATGACATCAATCATTTTTATCAGAGCATAAACTGCATTAGAGCCTTTACCCTTAAATAGAGACAACACCATGTAGTCTGGTTGGATGGGTAAATTCCCACATGAAACTGTTTTGTGCAGATGTTTGTTAAATGGTAAATGGACTGTACTCATACAGCACTTTCTAGTCTTCTGACCACTCAAAGCACAAGTGACATTCACCCATTTGGACACACATTCATACACTGATGGCAAGGGCTGCCACGCAGGGTGCCAACCTGCTCATCAGGGAGAAGGTCAAATTCATGCACACATTTACACAACATTGGTGCAGCCATCAGGAGCAATTCGGGGTTCAATATCTTGCCCCAGGATACTTTGACACATGGACTGGAGGAACCGGGAATCAAATCACTGATCTTACCAAAGCCACTGTGGCTCAGGAGGTCAAGCGGGTTGGTTTGAAGTATCCTCAGTGATTTTGCTAGGCCTTAAAACTGTGATGTTGTAGAAAACCATTGTTGTTTCACTCTTTGTACTACAGAGCAGGTGAGGCCAAACTCCTGGCACCCTCTTAACTGTCTGCACGGCACAGGTTAATGTAAATGTAGTCTAAGCTTCTCCCTTAGCCAGCCAGAGCCTCAAAGTGCCAGCCAGCAGATAATACTAGAAGACTATTCCTGGAACAAGCATTTAGCCTAAGCTAACCTTGCCTGTTGTCCGTTAGTAATTGGCTTGTAGGCATGCTCTCACTCTGAATTGTTCTACTCATCTTTTCTTTGTGTCTTACTCTCCTTGGTTTGATCTTTTTCTCTTTGTGTCATTCACTCTTGTTTCCTCTCCTCTAGCTCTCCAAATGAAGACAGTACATTTAAGCCCACTAACACTGACTGGGCCACCTGGGAGAGCAGAGTTTCTGCAGGTGATTTGGTCAGTGCAGTACTTCAGTAATAAGGCCCCGTAATGATTTATCGCCTGTTTGAGTCCCTGAGTGGCTAACCTTCAGAATGAACCCTCGCTCAACTCAGTGCCGCTGAAGTGTATTATCAGAGGAAAGCAGAGAACAAGGCCAAGGCTGTGGTATACCTCATTTGATTTCACATATTTTAAACTGGTTTACTCAAGAATGACTCAGGTTAGTACTTCAAAGGATGTGCCATATCTTAATTATTAACAAATTGAAAATTCTTATAAAAGTCTTATAAGTACAGTGAATGGTCTGCAAAAGTCTGGTGGAGGATCTGCTGAGATTTAATATCGCTGTACTTTTCTGAGATCAGGCTGCTTGCACAAAACATGGTAAAACCTGACAGTTTGCCTGATAGACTGACTGCATGTGACAGTTTAATAACCAAAGCAGAAGGATTACAATCCCTTTTTATTAAGTTTTTATGAACTTTTGAGTGTTGAGTGAATTGTGCTAGCTCAGGTTAGCCAGCCTGTCTGCCATAATACACCAGCTGGTTTTGTTCAATTTCTTAAAAATGGCCCCTAATTAACTTTCACACAGCTCCGTAAATACAGCTTTAATAAACCTGAAAGCTGTTTTATGTATTTTTCTCAGTAGTATTGGCAGTAGCAGGCACTAACAATCTAAGATGACAGAGAAATGTTAAATATGATATATTCAGTAGAAATATAATTTTTTACGACTCTATTTACTGCCCTACACCAGAAGAACTGCAACTATGGTGCTGATTTCTATCATGCTGCACAGTGTGGGAAAAGGATTATCATTTTTCCTAGACTTGGAAGTTGTAAATATTGAATTTAGAGTACACTGAGGAGTTTAAGGGGATGCCAAACACATTTGTGTAATTGGATTAAAAGTATCTCATTTTATAAATGGGTGAAAACTAATTTTTAACTATATTTTAGCCATATTTGACAGCACCCCATGTAGTTGACTATACTCACGTGGTAGCTGAGGTCAACAGCTCTCTATAACAGTTGGTCTCATGTCTGTTGTTCCTTCTGTTTCTGAGTTATAATCCTTCAAACATGCACCAGGGTCAAGGTTCAAAGGTCTGTATTTAAAAGCGGGGGACATGTAGGATCTTTATACTGACACATGCTACTCTCCAGGTTGAGACCTTTCTAACAATGTGTTTGGTTTAGCTCTAAGACAAAGTTGTACAATGTATTTCCTTAGTCTACTGCTAGAAAAGTTAGAGTTATCAAGGATCTTCTAACACACACAAAACTAAAGGTCAGAAACTCCAGAGAGTATCTTAAACTGCCTGTGCCAAATATCAACACTATTACAGAGCAGTCATATAGATCAGGACATTAGTGTAGAGTCATTAGTTCAATAAATGTTGTTTCTCTAGTGAATATAACCAGGGGCTTCCTACAAAAAAGTCTCCATTTTAATTTTGTCCCCCTCTTTCTTTAGATTAGTGGAATTAGGAAAATTCTCTGGTACCAGAATTATATTTTAGCCTGTTAGCGTACCATCTGTCTCAGAAACTAGGAGGTAATGTATCTAATGCTAGACGAGACAGGATGCCTAACTAGCTCTGTTCTCTGAGAAACAGCAGGATGTCAGTCAGACAGACAGGAATGGAGACAGTCATGGACTGTAGGGAACAGAAGAACCAGACCAAGGCCATTTCCCCACAGGAGTTGCTGCTACTTCTTACCTCTATAGCTCTTATTTATTTAATTCTTTGTTTTACATATATACATTGTATGTACATATGATATTACATATATTGTATGTAAGCTCAGTCTTGTCAAACTACAGATGGGTGACAAAGGAAAACTGATACAGGTCTGAATGATTGATCACCTACAGTGACGGGATCCTGTAGCTCTGTTATGCTGTGGGGGGCATTTTGCTGACATGGTTTGGGTCCTCTTGTCCCCTTAGAGGGAAGGGTCACTGCAAATCAATACAAAGTTGCTTTGAGTGATGACCTTTATGCCATGATAAAACATTTCTATTTTGATGGGAGTGGTCTCTTCCAGGATGACTGTCTCCATCCATAGAGCACGAGGGGTCACTTAATGGTTTGATGAGTATGAAAATGATGTGAATCATAAGCTATGACCTTCACAGTCAACAGATGTCAACCCAATTGAACACCTATGGGAGATCTTGGACCGACATGTTAGATAGCGTTCTACACCATCATCATCAAAACACCAAACGAGGGAATATCTTTTAGAAGAATGGTGTTCATCCCTCCAGTAGAGTTCACACACTGTAGAATCAATGCTACGGTGTATGAGGCTGTTGTGGCAGCACATGGAGGCCCACACCTTACTTGGACACTTTCTAGTGGTTTTTCCTTTACATTGTTATCCGTCTGTATATTTGAAAGGACTGAAAAACCATTATCTGCACTTTACCAGCTGTCACACATTCTCGCCCTTAACTGTTTTGCCCCCAGTGTCGCAAAAGTTAGTGATCTCCCTGTGGACAGCTGCCCTGAGCTGACCCCACCATGACATACAAACACCCAAGTGATGTATGTTGGTATTAAGAGAGGAAACAACTATTGATTCCCTGCAAAAGCCATTTCAATCTCATTAAAAACTCTTTTTTAGTTGCTGCTGTTTTCCCCCGTATCCAATTTAGTGACGCCATTCATGGACCATCTTTTAATTACAGCCGTCTTTTGATACATTTTTTGTTGATCCAGGAACAGTGGAGGGGATGGGCTGACATGGACTCTTTGAAAATAGTTTTGTGTAAACAAGAGCACGTGATAAACAGTACTGAGAAATGAACAGCATTTTGCAGAGGCAAATATTCGCATAAGGGAATCCTCATGGGAACTCACATCGTATTGTACAATTTCATTACCTGGCCGGCAGTACATAAGCATTCCCAATACAATCAAAGATTATCCTCCTCCTGCTCACACTATTGCATCACCAAGATGGGTTTACATGTATCTCTTTATCTATGTTACAGGATAAAAATATATATTTGGGTATGTGTACTACAAAGCTGATATTTCCAAACGGAAATACATCAAACTTCAATTTATGGCAGTCAAGAAAATACCACACAGCATCATAAATGTAATAATAATTGGCCTGGCACAATCACTGCTTCATTCTTCTTTGATTTCTCTCTGAAACCAGCTCTGATCCACTTCCACTAATCAGATGTAAATAATAAACTGAGGTACATTTGAAATGGTAATTTGGGAATAAATCATAAAAGTGCTTCTGTGTGGGGAGTTTTGGTCTTTCTGCCTGATCTCTTTGATGTGCAGTGTTTGAGGTGTTGACCAGCATGGTGATGCTTTCTAACTTATTATGCTTTTGGATGTTTGATGTAGGTCAAACGCTGGCTCAGCAAGCACTGGGAACCAACTTAGGTTCTCATTGCACACGCTGGTCAAATTTACATCCCATTTCATTCAGAGGAAACTTTACTGTACTGTAACACACACACACACACACACACACACACACACACACACACACACACACACACACAAACACAAACACAAACACAAACACACACACACACACACACACACACACACACACCTCAATCGTTCTTCTACTATTCAGCAAAAAACTGCAAAAAAAAAAAAAAATCAACACAAACACGCTGAGTCAGCACTCTTCAGGCAAGGGGGGCTCTTTCCCAGACAGCAGAAAATCCAAGAAGTCAAAGCACCAAACTCTGATCACTGAAGAAGTTTTTTGTTTTTTGTTATTAAAAACTGATCAGCCAAAAGAGTAGATGGCCTGCTTTCAGTACACTCTTTCCTACAAAGTCTGAACAGGAAAGGACACGTATGAAATTTAGTAATCATGATACTTAACTCCAAACTGATATCCTTTTGGCCTATAAGCATGATAATGGACTGTGCTTTTAATTGTGTCACATTGTGTGTGGGTTTCTGTTTGACTGGTCACTCAGTGTTGGCATGTGCAGTACATACATCTCTGAGGTGCCCCGCTGTAGGTTTTGTCGCTCCTGCAGCCAGTATGGCTGCACTTAGGGAGTTAGATAATAATGTTGTCAGTCAGTGATCTCTTCTTTTTGGTAATAGGCAATGTGTAAGCCTCTGTGAGTGTGTGTGTGTGTGTGTGTGTGTGTGTGTGTGTGTTTGTGTGTGTGTGTGTGTGTGTGTGTGTGTGTGTGTGTGTGTGTGTGTGTGTGTGTGTGTGTGTGTGTGTGTGTGTGTGTATGCATGTGTTTGATGGAGCAGAGCCCCAATGCCGAGCACATCTGCTCCGGACGCCTCTGGCACTGCCATATGGCTGGCAAACACGCCTCCTACTTCTCCTACACAAAGAGAGAGTTAGCAATGAAAAGAGAAAATGAGTGGAAATGAGTGAAAATGAGTGTGCGTGCGTGAAGGAGGGAAAAGCGTGTAAGACACAGCACAAGGGAAGGAAGGCAGAAGAGAGTAACAGCTGATGAGTGAGGAGCACGTGCTGCACATTATGGCTCAGAGGACAGATCCACACACTAATGTTTTAAACACCCCAACGCAACTCTATCCACACCAGGCCCAGGTCAGATACTAATTGCACAAAAGCTTACTTCTTAACCTCCGTTTTTACTTGACCAGAGTTGTAAATGACAGGGAGGCACATTAAGATAAGTAAAATGGAGTTACAGCATTATTTTGAGATGAGTTTTCAGGTTATAATCTGCTTAAGGATGCATGTAATATGAGTTTATAAGAATCACAACACTTTTTGAATTAGTGTGGACTTTTTTTCTTATTACTGGGACATTCCACCCAAAATATAAATATCTCTTGAGTTTTTTTGGTTGTGTTAGTATGATGGACCCCAATGGTTACTTTAGTTATTTTATGGAGTAAAAAAAAGATGAAACTTCTCAAATTTCTCCAAACAGCTGAATACATTACTTCTGTCCCAATCCTCAAGCCTTGTATTGAGCTCATTAAGAGACATTTGCATTGGTTTGCATATATTAGAAATCATTACAAAATGTAGGTAAAATTACAAAAGAAACAAAGAAAATACAGTCTAATCCAGTCCAATTCATATTCTATGCTACAGTATAAATCATTTATGTAGTGTCCATACTGTAACTATCACCACTGGAAACTACCACACCCCCCTTCTCCTCATGAGAGCATTTCACTCATGCGTATCACGCTTTATCACAAACAACTTCATCAAGTACAGTTCAAACTACTAATTTTTTCCTTTTTAACATTTCAAATACCAGAGCGGGTACTGAAGTTCAGGCCTTGCTTATATCTGACTTGTGAATCTTTTTGAGCATGATGTACAGTATCAGAAGCACCAGTCATTGCTTTGCACTCCTTCCTCCTGCCCTCCTCCTCCTTCCCCCTATCTCGTCTACAGCTCCCTCCTTTTTGTATTTTTCTTCAAACCCTCATTTCTTCTTTCTTCTCCTCTGCTGCCAAGGGGCTATTCATGGAGGTTGCGTTAATATGGGGAAATCAATACCTTCACTACGTCGGTTGTCGGGGGGCAGGTCAGAGACTTGGTGGTGCACATGGGGGGGAAGGGGTGATGGTGTGGTGGAGTTGCTTGCTTCTGTGTGGGAGGCGGGAATATGTTGCTCAATAAACGCAAGTCCATTGATCTTTCCTGCACGTCTTTGTGTGTGTGTGTGTGACGGTCCGCGGAGACTCCTCAGGGCCTGACTGACAGGCAGCGAGCTGGTTCTCGGCCTCAGAGGCAGACTGAGTGGGTGTGTGTTTGTGTGTAATTGGGGGGACTGTGATCCTGGTATACAAACTGTATGAGAGTATTCAGATCCTTTACTTGTGTAAAAATACAAATAAAAGTATTATCAGCAAATTGTAAAAGTACCAAAAAGCCCAACTATAATTTTGTAGAGGTATTAGTATTGTGCAGTACTTTGGCTCTTTTTCATGTCATCTCATTTTATTTTAATAACCATTACTTGTACAATCTTGAGCAACCAGCATTTTCAGGTTGTGGCTCGATCATTGGCGAACTGATTTTAACTGTATGCAAGGATTACAAATCAGGCAAATTGTGCAACCGCCCCCAACTCCACGTGGTCTCTAAAGGTCCCAGGTTAACTGTGTGGGAGTTGTAATTTGTTACTTGATAAATGCACATTTGTTTGTTCACAGGCACCACAAAAGCACAGTCTGACTAAATTAACATAACCTCTTAGGCCCCTTCAGTATTGTTAATCTAACTGATCCCGAGGCCCTATTTTTAAGAGGGGCCCTTTGTCTGTTTTTGTTTTAAATTAACTTGAGAAAGCCAGGGGGAAATGGAAGGGGAGGGGGCCTCGGACCATATAATGTATATACAGGTGGATGTAGCCAGGTGTGATGCAACCCATTGGTTTACACTGCAGCTGGGTTGAAGCCCAGAGTTACATCTCACCATCCTTGAGACAATAATGACAGAAATGAATGACTTAGTATTTGTAGAGAGATGCTGATGCCTTTTGAATGGGAGTCAGTTGGAGCAGCGATTTTTTTGGAGCCAGTATTGGCACATTGGCTTCGGTCTCAAGCCGTGGTAGTTGCTGCTTGCCTCCGACGCATTAATTCGGCCTTGCCTAATCTATTGCAATGCGTCATATTTTATAAGGTTATCGCCATGTTTTGTTGTATGTAAAATTTGAATCTGCAAAGTACTACAGCTGTGAGATTAGTACAGTGGAGTAAAAGTAAAATATTTCCGTCTGTAATGTTGTAGAATCGAAGTGTGAAGCATGAAAATGGAATTACTCTTACTATAAGTCTTGGACCTGGATAAATGTAGTCCACACCTGTATATTAATGCAAAGTTAAGAAAAATAAGGATCTTCTGGCTCCCTGACTGAAACACAACCACCCAGTATTCATTGTACATTCCCTCCTGGCAGACCTTCCAATTACAAAGCAGCCAAAGTCAAGCCCTTGGAGGCAAGGCATAATGTAGGTCTATTCGGTATATAGATATGGGAGCTATTGTACATTATCCCTCTATGATCCATCTCACACTCTCTCCAGCTCTGTCACTCTCTGCCTCTCACACTATATCCCATCGGTGAAGGAAAATCCATATGAGCTGGACAGCAAGACCGCAGTATTATTAATGGAGCTTAACATCCATCTGAAGGGGTTTAAAATGTTGAAGGCTTGATGTGTTAGCCTTAACATTTCACTCAAAGCAGAGAGAAATGGTATTGTCACAGAAATAGCATAACTGGCAGCTGGCTCAATATTTCTGGATGTGTGATTGAAAATGACAGTGGGTGGGCTTTGGCACTGAATAGCCCACCTTTTTGGTCAACAAGACATGAGAGCATTGCCGTACAGTTCTCATTTTTATATACATATTTTTAGTGAGAAGCCATTAAGATGTGTTCTGTTTGGGGTACAAGTTCATCACAGTCGTGGCGAGTCGATAGCACACATGTTGCCCTCTTTCTTAGAGATTCTTTGTTTCACTCTATTCTCACGTCTTCTTATAAAGTACACACACACACATACATATACACACACAAAAAACACACCCCTCAATAATCAGTTGAGCTATTCAGTGCTCGGGGCTACGCACAGAATGAACACATTCATCACATAATTACTGTGGAGGCAGTCACACACTTCATCAGTCTATTCCTGTCTCAAAGAACCCTGGAGAGAACAGTGAACGCACAAGATTTCCAAAAGATATGAGATTCTTATACCTCAGTCTAAGGAAAGTCAAAAGAGAGGAGCAGGATTTACAAAGCATCAAAGTGACATTTTGACTGACTTTCACTTCTACGCCCAGGCCGGGTAGTTGAAAGAGAAGGGTTCAAGATAGGCGGATGCTCGAATGATAGAAAAGGCTGATAAATCTTTAAAAAACCTCTCCCATGCTAAGAAACATCTTCAAAAATATAACTGTCTTTCTCACAGGGGAAGATAAGTGGCAATTCAGAGAGGCATCAGTTTGAAATCAGAGGGGCTGAGAGAGCCGTAAAGGCGGAGGTGTCTGTAAGGGATATGATGATATAAGAGGAAAGATATAAAAGGTGAAGCCTTAATGTCGGATGATGTATGATGCTCGGGGTGAGCGGGCAAAAGGCTCACATCGGGCGGATACTGGAAATCAATGGTGGTGTAATAGACGCGGAATGGTGAACGTCATGTTAGACCTCTAAACGTGAAGGAAGCTGCAGCTGCCTAATAAAACACAGTGATTAGTGGCCAAGGGGTCGAGTGCAGATGTTAGCAAATATAAATTGTGGATCTATTCGAACCTAAATGGGTCTAACATAGAGTCAGAAGAGTATAAATCCCTAGATCTATTTACTATGGCCTACAGTCTCTGGTTTACTCAAATTCTGACCATTCGAGCAACGTTCGTATGCTTTTCACACTGTATTTTTGATCAACTGTACTTTAACTAGCATACTTTCAAATAATTTTAGTATTTTTCATTGTTATGTTTTTCATTAGTGTAATTTTTTTCTTTTCTCATCAAGAAACTTTAAAGAAAAATGTTTAAAAAAAATTTGAATCAGCAAATTTAGAGACAAATGATTTTAGTGGGCTAATTGTTGTATTAGTAGCTATAGCAATTGTCGTAAGGGTAGCAGGACAGGGAAAAGAAAGACAGAAAGAGCAAAAAGGAAAACAGATTACATAAAGTGGAGAGAAGTGAAGCAAATTTACAAAAAGAGGATGTGTGGAAGAATCAAGATCACACAACATATTTAGAGAGAAGAGAGGAGAGATGTGGCTTTTTCCCCAAAACAATAATCCTTACACGATTCCCCACTTATTGTACATTAATAAAATTAGGGGAACTTAATTCAGAATTAAAAGATGGGTCATCCCTTAAGATGAGGTTTTCTGAGGTGCACACAATGTATCATAAACCTGTTTTAAATGCTTTGTCTCTCATTCTTTTCTGATTCTTGCTAACTTTTTTTGTACATGCAGACATGCAGATGATGGCATTTTTAAATGGAGGCAACACAATAAATGCAAATCTACCTGTGATTTAGACTTTAGACACTACTAGCTGCTTATGGGCTTTATTGTTTAGACATGTAGCTACTCAGAAAACTGTTACTTTATATCATAATGCATTTATTTTCCAACCAGTGTTGGAAAACAAATATAGCTCAAATGATGTTGTCTGAGTACAGTGACAAACTGTGTGCCCCTTTTTCTAATCAGCAACACCTGTGATTACTGACATGAACTTAAATAACCTGTGGCAAGCCTGGCCTTTACCATACACCCCCTAGTGCTGGGAGGAATATTACACTTTCACACAAATCAAACACATGGCACCTACATGTTCCATTTCCCTTTACATCATCATCTTACAGTGTAAATTGCCACTTTAGTAGTACAAAATAAATGTCCTTGTTTGATACGGCTGTCTGCCTTAACAGCCATGAGTCATGACACAAATGGCCCTGTTGAGTTAAATTTACAAATCAAGAACTAAGTCATTTATTGATCAAATCATTGACTAAATCCACTGAGTGGAAATGTAATTTCATTATGTGCCTGGGCTGTTATGGCTTCAGAGAAAGTAATAGCTCCATATTGTTGCTGCGTTATGTTGTTTTTCTCTCCCTCTCTCTGTGGACCGGCTCAGACATCAGACAGGTAGCGGAGTTTGCTATCGCTGTGTGAAATTTTGCAGTGGAGCCAATGAAAGCTTTTCCATCACAGCATCATTTACATTCAAATTAATTCCATCAAAAGCAAAGCTGAATGTTCAATGAGTGGAGAGTGCGGCTAGCTGTCATCACCCTCTCTTCTCTGGAGGGCGAAGAGAGAAAGAAAGAAAGAAAGCGAGAGAAGTGGGGGATACGGTGAAAGACAAGTAAGGTAATGTGAGAGTTACAGAGCAAGAGCAGCATCTGATTCTAAGCATTCAAACGGAATAATTGGAACAAAGAAGCACACAAATTGATGACTACTAATGCCTTTGGACAGATTTGGTGATTTAAAAAAGAAACTATGTGAGTAATTTGCACCCAGTTTAAAAGCAGCATATCATTTATCCATCACTTATTGATCACTGTTATTATGCTTCCACCAGAACAATCATCACTATTGATCCATTTAAATCAATATCAGAGCTTTACACCCAAACTAGATCCATGTCTCTCACATCTACACACACACACACACACACACACACACACACACACACACACACACACACACACACACACACACACACAAACACAGCTTTAGGGCAGGGCAAGAGAGCAGCCCAACAGCTTGCCGGTGGTGGCATAATTGCATAGCATGTCAAAAACACTAATAAATAAATCAGTGATTACTTCCCTTTGTGAAGTGCTGCAGCCCAATTATTGAATATTCATGTAGGTAAATACATTCATGCAAGCTTCTCTCCTGGGTTTCACAGTTTGCTTGTCTTTCATTTTTTTCTTTCTATTTTTTTCTTTTTTCCTGTAGTTTTAAAGCGCTCTAACTGTGCACGGAGGAACACAACATAAATGCTTTGAAAAAAAACACAAATGCTCTTCATGTGTTCATGCCTCATACATACATGCATGCACACTGTAAAGGCTCTTAACGTATTATCATATCTGTAATATGCTTGACTGTATATCCTCAGAACACATGAGAATTATATTATTTAGAGACTTTTTTGTTGTTTTTGTTTTTAGCCTATGTGATCAATTTGATAAAGAAATTCAAAGCTGATTGCTATTGACAGAATTTTATTGATTCCCGATCCCCTGAGGCTGCTATCTGTGTAGTTTGACATACACAGTGTCATTTCCCACTCCATTGTTTCTGTAATATCTCAGTGGCGCGTTGATGAAATAAAACCACCTTTTTGACCCGCTCTACTCAATTATCTCTCCTCTTGCTGTTTCTCTCTCCCACCCTCCTTGTCTCCTTGTATCTCCTCGTAGATCTCCATTGCATGAGAATTTTTGCTCCATCTCTGATTCACTCTTTCTCACATTTTCTCTTGTCGGCATCAGTGCACGAGCGCGTGCCAGTTTAACGTAAGAGGCGCCATGTACATACACGGACCCGCGTCTTCATGCATGCAACCACATGCACGCACGCAAACACACACATACACCATTGATGGCAACTTAGCCTGCATGATTACTGTGGCTCTAAGCTGCTTAGGGGTTCTGTCCCATCTGGCTCTGGTGTTTGCAGCATCATTCAACCCCCCCCCGCCTCCCTCCATCCTTCCCCTGTCCCACCCCACCCCACACACACACACACACACACACACACACACACACACACACATCACCCCTTTCCCCCATCCTCATACTGTTTCATCGCCCGTCATCCACTCTCCCCGCTGCACACACACATACCCACACACACCCACACACACATACACACGCACACAAAACAGAGGCGGAGCAAAAGGGATGATAATCCTGCGTAATCTGGGTTTACCAACTATTAGGGCTCTGCAATGTTTTCTTACGTAATCTAATCATCCGTAAAAACGTGCAGTCATCCACCGGCGTGTGCTTGTGTGTTTGTGTGCGTGTGCATGCGTGTGTGTGTGCGTTCAAAGTGGAAGCCGGAAGGGATGCCTCCTCATGCCACCTGGACCATGTGGGAGAAAGCACACACTCAAAATACACATGCGCAGGCCAAAGTTTCACACGGATATAGATTATATGGTGACCAGACGTCCCGGTTTGTCCGGGATTGTCCCGGTTTCAAACTCAAAGTCCAGACAAATATCTTTAAAATACTAAAATATTGCAGTTTTTAACATTCGCTACCAAATTGTCTTTGTTTTAACCACAATTAAAATAATAATTATAATATTATACTTGTTTTCAGTGTTTACATAGACCATTATCATGTTCTACCTTACCTAATAGAAAAACATAAACAATACACCATGTGTCTGAATTCAACACTGATTTGTCTATATGTGAGTCAATCAATCAATATGCTACATTGGCAAGGTTGTTACCAGCCTATGAACCCTTTTCAAAGCTCCAGGAAGCTGACTGCATCCTTCGTTAACTACCCAGCAAAGAAAATAGAGTACATTTTCAGTTGCGCACGTTGCTGATATAAAACATCATATTAAGACAGTCAAACATAGGTGGTGGACTCCCCAAGAGCTTAAAGTTCCAGAAAAGAAACTCTTTACCGCAAATTGTAACGTATCTAGCAATCTTCTTAAAGGTAACTTAGTTTCTTTGTAAACGTGTGCGTAAAATCGTGGCATAGTATTGTGAGGTTAGTTATGTCACAGCTTATAAAATTATTTATAGGCCACAGAGAGATCTGTACCTATTTTGTTAAAAAAAAAAGAAGCTGAGAATGTGTCACAGTGGGCAATTTAGCCAACAGCCTGCACTTCTACACATTGACAAATACCTTGGTGGACTTTGGGATGCAAAACATAATTTTTCATCCATTGATGAGCTGTCCATGGTGTTGGAAGGTGCACTGTGTAGGTGTGCTAAGCTCTGGAATAATTGTCTCCCATCCTGATGAATACACCTATGGGGCGTGCATAAGCGCATACGTGTGCACATGAATAAACATGTGGTAATAGCACACAGGTTGAAGGTTTGTGCTCACATGTGCTTAATCCAAATAAGTATAGTATAGGATCCCACCATAACACACACACGCACACACACGCACGCACGCACGCACACACACACACACACACACACACACACACACACACGTGCTCAGGAAAGTCTGTAATTTAAAGTTTAGTGGCACATCAGAAGGCATTCGGACTCCAGCTGCTCTAATAAACCTCCTGCCTTCTGTTGATGGAGGAAACACACACAAACATACACAAATAAACCAAACACAGACAACTAACAAACAAATGTTTCACCCCTGAAAATAACAGTATCTGCTTACTCGGTCATGTCAAAGTACACACACTGAAGTGCATGGATGTTAAAAAAAGTTTCAGCTGCAGTGGAAGGTGTGTTTTTTTAGATCCTGTTAGTACTGATATATTTCACAACCTGTTCTCTGTGAGCACTGAACTTTTTGTAAACTTTTACCATCACACGTCATACACTAATAAATATAAAGAGATGCTGAGATATGCAAGGTAGGGTTCTGACTTAACCCAGCGTGATAAAACTGGTTAATGTGTTTGTGTTTGATTATTAATGAGACACAAGTTGATATGTTAAACTTAACTCCACTAAAGCAGTAAAGAGTGATCTGGGCTAAAATATCACGCAACGGCTGTATCCTTAAGTGAAATACCGAGAGAGAAAATGAGTTGTGCTATACGCTTGTATGCTAGGATAAGCGTTGAGACATACCATAAATACTGCATGTGTAATCTCATTTATATCAGCATGATTAAATGTTATTTTGCACCATGTTCTGCATTCGACACCCGGAAGATATGACGTCAAACAGATTGTGAGGACAATATACATAGTTTCATGCCACACCCTTATAGCATATGGATAAAAGGAATTAAGTCTATCCATATACTGAATCATGTAACACCGATCTGGCGCAGTGCACATGGCCTCCCTGAAGATCCGGGAATGATACATCAAGCAAGGGATAAATCCTCAGAATATTTTTGTCTGTTGCAGAAAGCGTACTGTCTCCTTGCATTTCACACAGATGATCCCGAGAGGATTTTTTTTTACATCATGCCTTCTTAAGGGAATAAAAAGATACAAGGATAACCATTAGTTCCTCTCACTCACGAAGGGGAAGTAAGAGTGACTTTGGCAGATATGGAGGCAAGTTAAAACTTCACGTGCATTTGCAGCAATATTTCTGTTCAGTCAGTGCTGCTCATGAAACTAGAACATAACAGTCCATCTATAGTTAGAGCTTTCTGCGCTTTTACTCCAAAAACCTCCAGAGGATTTCTCTAACATGAATATTACAGATTCCATTTCAGTGAGAGATGTCATTAGGTTTTCTTGGGTTTGTCGCTTTCTGTCTGCCTCACTGGCTGACTTCTACGAATCTCTCCCCACCACTCTCAGTCTGTCCCACACGTTGCACATAGACTCTCAGAGATATGTGAGAATCTACTTGCATACACTACAGACACAACTTCTACTCATCTTCTTTTCAGATGACCTGAAAGATGTGTTAGTAACACCGTTGGGGGGGTCACACAATCTCATATTATTATTATTATCATTATTATTATTAGTAGTAGTAGTACAGTAGTAGTATTGCAGAACATTTTTTTAATGTTCTATGTTGGCATATTAATTGATTACATATGGTGAATAATTTGATTTGTCTGTTTCCAAGTCTGTAACAATCTTGTTTCAGTACTGAGTGTAATGGCATCGTAAACATGACACTAAGATAGTTTGAATACAGTAAGTGGGGACTAATAAATTATTGAAATATGAATTGTGTGAATTCCAGTTTATTCTTGATGTGTGGAAACATGTGTGGCTATCTACATGTCCTGGTGTGAGCTCCAAACAGAAGTATGCGCACCTTTTAGATTGTGAAGCAACGCGTTAGTTCATGCAGGACACGGAAGTCATACGCCCCAGCTTTAATCAGCGGACAGCCACTGAGTGAATCAGCATACCCCATCAGTCACACACCAAGCACAGCCACTTACACCTCGAGGCGTACCATTTAAATATTACTCCCACCTACACTTATATCCTTTCACCATTGCTCACACTGCTGCTCCACCACCCCAGCCTCCACCTTTCTGATTCAGGGTCCCACCATGGCTCTCGGATCAATCTGCAATTCATGTCTTCTTCGGCCCACTCTGGGTTTTTTTTGAATTGCGCTCCCTGTTTTTAGCTCAGCATGCTGCTGGCTAATCCAGGGAACATCTTAGAGTGGAGCCGCCAGCGCCAAGTTAAGCTGTATTCCATTTGTTGCAATAAATGGTTTAATCTATGACGTGAGTGTTCCTGACTGAATGATCATTATGTTCATTGTACACGTTTAGCATATATTTACTTCATTTAGGTTTTAGTTTAATAGAGAATACACTTAACACATTAAATACAATGGATGGACATATAATGAATATATTTGGCTGCGGCTATCTTTTAGTGAATGTTGAGAAAGACAAAGAGGAAGATATGGAAGTTGATTCCCTACCATCACGCTACTGTCATTTCGTTGTGTGAACATCTCTTAGTTTACTAGCATCATTTAATCATGTAGTCTCAATAAGATCAAACTCTTTTTCAAGAGAGACTTGATAACCATAAGCAATTACAGTCAGACAACCAGCACGCAAGAAACAAGTTACAGCCAACAATGAAGCAAATTGAATAAAAAAAATAACTAGACAAGAGTCATAAAAACATCAAATAACAAAGCTTTCCAAAGAGAATAGAAAACTCCAGCTTGAGAGCTGTTTGCACTTCTTTTCCAACATCTACGAGTCACATGTTGTGACTTTCAACTCCCTTCAAGGCTCACACACATGGATGTCTTCTGAGGTAACACCTTTAAGCTATTAGATTTTGTGATCTGCATTGTGGATATCATGACACTCCAGAAATACAACAATGTCGCTTAAACAGTGAACTTAGAGGAGTAAGCAGAACTTTGTCCAGGTCAGAACTGTGATTTAAACCAAGGTTTATCTTACCTTGGCTGACCCTGTTTAATACATTCAGCAGTGTAAAACTGGTAAGAGCAGAGCATGTCTGACTGAGGGAAAGTCTAATATGTCTGGCTGTTGCAACAGAGAGAAAGTAGCCATTTATCCAAAATTCACTTCCCCCCATCCATCTGTGGTCCCAGCATAGATAACAGTCACCCTAGCTGCTGCATAGTTGATTGATTTCTAGTATTTTTTAGCAATGAATACATAAAGAAAAAGAAGAGAAAAATGAGATGGACTTCCACTAATGTGTGTGTGTGAGAAAATAATTAGTGACGGAGGGAGAAAGAGCGATAGAAAGAGGGATGAGGCGCGCATCACGCTCAGAGAGGCTCACATTATGAATGATTCATGCGTTCATCTTTAACGATATTTGAAGAACTTTCGATTTCTTAAATGGATCATTCCATTTCCCCAGAAGTGAGAATTTCTCGGGTTGCTATTTTTTATGAGGGCAGAGAGCAATGTATCTTGTCACATCCATATTTTGATAATATAAAGTCTTTTTTTTGTTTTTCTTTCCTCGCACATATTGCACAGAGCCTGAGAGGCCCTGTAAGCTAATTTGATAGCCAACCCGGGAATGAACACAATGAGGAAAATGTCATATGGGGCCCTTGCAGGAAATATTTGCATAGGCTCATCTGAATATGATCACATTGGATTATTAGGAATGGAAGAAGAATGGATGTCGGGGGTTGCTGTATGAGTTTTAATAGCAGTGATGATATACTGTCATTAAACAAAGAACATGATTCACTATTGGGGAAGACACAGGCTGGCAAAGGCACAGTCTCTGCTGGCTATTGTACTGTATATTCATTAAAAGTGGGAACTGAGACAATGGGAATAAAATCAGGACAGAATGTGCTTTGAGGGCCAACATTATCACCATGCACCACTCTCAACAGAGGAATAATTGAGAAATCTTGGCTTAGATGCTCCACTCTGCAAGAGTCTGTCCAATGGGAACCTTCAGTACAGTATGAGATCATGAGGATAGCTCCAATGTACTTTATACAATGTTGTTGTGCTATAGCGAGAGTTGCAAATGGTACCAAAGTGGAGCACCTGCCTTGCTGTTCTCTCATTTCTATGCACATTAGTCCCATGTCTTGATTACTTAGCTGTCTTCATGCAAAACGATTAACAAATAATGAGAAAACCAATCAGTCTAGGCGCGTGGCATCCTTCACCTGTAAAATATAGACTCGTGAGGGGGGACAGTGACGCAGAGGAAATCTACTAGCGGGGAGCGTGCCTTCGCTCCCGTTGCTGCCACTGCGATCAATTTAATGGGCCTCCATATGGTGCTGCAGAATCAATGAAAGATCATTGCAGATTCCACTCAGCACTCAATGTTGGTGGGGAGCAGGAGATTCTAAATTTATACTGAAATTCCACTGAGACGTCTCAGAAGAAATGGTGGCTATATGTACAATACCTTCAGCCCCCCCCCCTCGTCCTCCTCCTAAAGCCCTTTAGCGGAGAGTCAGGGAGAAAAAGGGGGTAGATACGGCTACACTCTTAGAGCTTTGACCCATATCTGTACCACAGAACTGTCAGAGGCTAGAAAATGAATGGGTGACCTTGGTTGAAACTCATACCCACATCTTGTCTTGGGGATAGTCCTACAAAGACATTGTAAGCTTTGGGCCCAGCCAAGGAGATGAGGGAATGGATGGAGGTATCGAGGAAGAGGAAGGGAGGGGTTTAAAGAGCACAACGCCAGGAGACAGAGCAATTTCCTTCCTGCTCACAGCAGGTTATATGTTTATCCAATAGCAATTAGACTTTCTATGGCCATTTTCTGGCAAGAATGAAAGCTGGTTCACAAACTCAGGTAATCTGTATGCTTATTTGAAGCACATAAAGCTATTTTTACTGCAAGTGTCGAGTGAGAGAATTGGCTCAGGGAGCAGTCCACACTATACAGATGTGACAGATGTGTCTCTGTGCTGTTGCACCACGATGTCAGCAGTTATCACTTTATCTATAATGTATTCCAGAAGACAAGGATCATGGGAAATTATGTCGGCATAATGAAAAAAGAAAAGTCGCTACAGACACTGTCTTTTTTGCATAATTCTATCTAATATGGAGCACTGTATAATACAGAAACAATATTCTGACAGCAGGATCATCTAAAAATGCCAAGCACATGACCTGTGAATATCATCCTCGAGTTTCTTGCCCCTCATAGAAAATATAATTTAAAAAAGGGGGAAGGCTAAATGTTCTCTCCTCTGGAGCTCGTGCTCTAGGAACTCCTCACTCTTCATGGTGGTGGGCTCAGAAATTTGCTTAGATCGACAAGAAAGCAAGTTTTGTTGGTTATCCTGTATCGTTTAATAGAGATGGGATTGCCTCAGGGGTGGACAGGCAAGTTTAGAATATCAATTAGTATCAACCAATTCTCTGAAATTCTGCTCGGGGTGATGCAGATTTTTTTTCTTTGTACAAAGAACAAGCTGCACTGAAGATAAAAGGCAGCAATGAGGGCTGAGAAGCACGAGGACATTGAATAACTCTATGTTGCTTAACTTGGGATAATGTCTAAAGGCTGTCTGAGAACTATGAGGTCTTCATTTTCACAAACATATTTGGCTATAAATTGAAGCAACAGTGTACTGTTATTGTAAGCAAAGGCCAAAAGTTGTGCACCTTTGAGGTTATTAATTGTGGCGGTACTGAAGTGTAATTGAAGCGTAAAGGGATACCTTGAAATCTTCATAAAATAAATACACAATAATCTTATTTCCTATCTATTTTATCTTAATCCTATCTCCCATGTGTTTGGAGAAGCATTTTTCTGTTGTGTAACAAAAACAGAAATGTACAAGATGAGCAGTGAATTTCAAAGCCAAAAACTCCTACTATATGAGAATGTTCTCATGAAACAATGTTACCCAGAGTGATTGATGTCTCCCTTGTAACCTGATTGTAACTGAAAAAAGTATTTAATCACCTGTGCGACGCTTTGCGTTACTGAATCTATGACCTCAGTGGGTACTTAACCGTCCTGCTGGAATCTTACAAAGTTAGAGAGATACAAAGACAGAGCCCATAACCAAATTAATAGTGAAGACGGATAGGCCTCACAAAGTGCTACAGAGAGAGAGAAAGAGAGACATTTGTCCTGGGGACAGACGGGAGGATGATCAGCACATGATGCAGCCCTGTTTGACAAGGTTACGCCTTGTAATTTCAGTGATACACACACACACACACACACACACACACACACACACACACACACACACACGCATTCACAAACACTGTGACACACAGATGGAGAAACGGACGCATGCGCACACAAACATATAAGCACATACACACATTTCTGGGTCAGCTGGGCGATATTTCATGTCTAGACAACAACTCTACAGCAAAGGAAAAATGCACAGCTTCCAGACTGGAATATTTCAAGCACTCAGTCTTACAGCAACATGTTTTTCCCACATATGACACAATTAAAGACAAAAGCACACTCTAATTCTAGCCACTTATTGTGACAATAGAGGTTTTAGTATAAAAGAGCAGTGCTTGTCATTTGGGACCATTCTGTCCATTCATCTATTTGCCATCTAATGTGTCTGGTGGATGGGACATAATAACAGCATAACAGAGTAACCACATAGGGGTGAGGGAGAGACATGGAGGGGAGATTGTTAACAAACTTGCCATCTAAAAATACAAACTGACAGTCAGTCCCACTTTACAGTTATCTCTCCATCACACACTCAGTTTCACACATGAATCCCAGAGAGGCTGCGATTCAGACATAAGCCTATCCAAGGATCATGTTCAACCCAGTGGAGGTTTAAATCATACACAGCTTCAAACACATCCCACGATAGCTCCCAGGAAAAATCATGAATGTCTGACTATGGTAACACAGGGTCAGATTTGTGGCCAAGTATGGAGCCATATGAGGCCTGCCCAGAGACAACACTTAGACATTATATACTGTAATGACATACAGGCTATGAAGGCTTTAGCACACAAGCTATTAATATTGATAATAGGAACAGGGAGGAACAGTTATCTGTAAAAATTTCTTCTTCTGCTTTCCTCTTTGATCATTCATTGACAAATAAGAGAAAAACCAGGCTGATGTTTTCAATTTTCTTTCACCTGAATGTAAGTGTACAAACACAGATTGCTGCTCTGGCTGAAAAATTACCACAATGCAAGCACATTCATTAGCGGGTAACCTAGAGAAGCAGGTTTAGATGAGAGGAGTTAGGAGCCTGGTTCAGCCTCTGAATATAGAGTTGGTGTAATTTCCATCCAATCCTTGAGATTTCACACTCGCTCCTGTGAAAAATCACACTTAAAGGGGCTCCAGTAAGCAGGGGCTTAATTGGCTGTGACGTGACATGCATAATATCAGCTAACTCTCTATTTAAAACACACAATGCACACAAATGCACACACACACACTCACACTATATATATATATATTTCACAACCACACACACAGGCAACACAGACACACACACACACACACACACACACACACACACAGCAAAACTTCATCTGGTCTACGCATATATATGCAGTGTGAAAAGCGGTTAAGAGGCATCTGTAAATCATCTGTAACTTATACCTATCACAGAGAGAGAGAGAGAGAGAGAGAGAGAGAGAGAGAGAGAGAGAGAGAGGAGGGGGGGGCTTGCATGTGTGTGTTAACTCAGTTGGAACGGAGCAGTAATGAGCAGGTCAACTTCTGTCATAAATCATGTTGAACATGTAGCAAAAGGAAAACATGTTTGGCCCACAATAAGAATAAATAATCAAGGCTATTATCCTCTCGCCATTTTCAGCAGCACTGAGTCTTTATGTTGTGATGTTTACATATACACACAGAAACATAACCTGTAAGACATTCTCACGCTGTACAATGAAGCTCTCATTGCTTGTCAGTAATCCTGACTGCTCTCTAAACTGTCTGATGCTTGATTACTGCCGATTTATTGCTTCCCCTTTTGACTGATTGTATTCAAGTGTGCTCATGCTTTGGCATGGGCCCTACATGATTGCAATGGAAATAGATTCTGAATTACTGTGAGGTTAGTAATGACTAAAGACCCATATATTCTGTGTAATCCGGCTGGTAATAACATACTTGTAATGTTCTGTGGATTTAGGGCTAGTATGAAAGCTGTTTATGCATTCACGGTTCACTCTAAGGTGATTAACGAGCATGGTGATCGTTGGTGAAGACTAATTATTTTGGACCGTTAGTTCCTTCAGCTCGTTAGGCATGCTCACGAGGAATGTGTCCTTTGGTATTGGTGTTTTGCATATTAAAGGACACTTATAAAGCACGTTTAGTTCATTACTGGGGAAAAAAAGGGTCCTTAAATTGTATTCGATTTAATTTGATTATCTACAGTATGTCTTATGAAGGCTGTTTGTACAGAAAATACAGCTCCTAAAACAAGCCTTAAGGAAGCAATTAGTAGATCATGCAGAGTGTCTCAAAGTAATGGTGTGCCATTGCAAATACTGTTCAAGGGAGAGATAAACTGAGAATGATAAGAGGTGCATTCTTAGGCCCTGTGGTGAGGTAAATATTAAGACATATCAGGTAAAGGACACGACTTATACTATTAGAAGCTAATTACAGCTGGACCACTGGAGCAGCTTGGTATAATATATAGCTGCAGTGATCATAATACACACCAAATTTAGGAGCAGAGATTACCTTGACACATAATGGCTGACACAAGTGCAAGTTCCTGGTAGGGGATATCTGTGGATCACTCAATCTCACAACACACACACACACACACACACACATACACACACACACACACACACACACACACACACACACACACACAGTCCCTCAACACCTCTGTTAAGACTGAGCACCAGAATGAGACGGAGACCTCTCGACACATGAATCCAGTGGTATTTTGAGGCGTCTGTAAGACGTTTCTGAATTAGAACAGAGTCTTTGAAAGAGAAGCAGACAGACCAGGCCCGAGCTTGGTATGTCAACATGACAAAGATGAAACTATACACCAATACTTGGAATAGCCACCTCACTTAGCGGCACTGGCAACTTGAGCTCCTCCTCACTTTCACTGGGGTCAAAGAAGCCTCTCTCACCTTCTCTTTTTCTTTCTCACAAATCTCTCTGTCTCACACACACACACATGTACACACACACACACACACAGATTTGTTGGTTTATATTGCCTTGCCTGGTGCGTAAAACTCTTAAAATAACCTCCTTCCTCCACCATTCAAATGCCACAGCTGCTGTAGTGTTTAAAATAGTACCATCATCTTGAGGTGTCTCTCAAGAAATCATTAAGTCAGATGCTGAGGTGCTGATAGGTGATAAGACACAGTGCCATTGGAAAATATATAGTGGATTACACACCATTGAATAGCAAAGACATGCAAAGTAGGGATAAAACCCTGATGAAGCTGGTGCGATGTGAAACCTTTTGGTTAAATGTCAAGTAGAGCTTATTTATGACCTGTGCCCATCTTTCATATTCCTCAGTATGTGTGGTTTCACATAGCAACCCTTTTCTGTGTCACATGCTTTCCTGGACCAGTCAAGCCATACAAGTATTAGTGTAGCCATAAGGAACTCATCTCAGGCACAAAGATACAACCAGGCTAAACAAAGGAGCTACTGTTCAAATCCCAGACATTGTCTGAATGACTACCGCTCAGTATGTACATGTGACTATGGGTTTGTGTGTGTTAACGTGCTGATAAATCACTGCATTATCCCATGGCCCACAATGAATTGGATACAACTCCTCCAGCTATTGTATCAACACCCCCTCTCTACTGTATCTGTACAACATACTGCTTATAGAAGGAAAGCCACTTAATCCATTAAGAGTTTTCAACACTCGTAAGCTGGACAATAACAATGTAAATAGTGTTGTAACATAAGTGCATAAAAACTCCAACTCCAACACACGATTAAACAGCAAGAATAAACACTGTTGTATTGAATTTCAATACTTTGAGTAATGCCTGACATGTATCGAGAAACAGCAAGTATTAACAGTATCTACTGGTATTGAACAGCTGTTGAAATTTGATATTGTGTTTACTTATTCTTTGATCAAATGATTAGAGATTATGGCTCCTGTTTGGAAATGAGAAAAACATATTATAGAAAAACAAGTTTAGTCAGATATCAGAGGAAAAAAAAACTGTGTGTAGTAAAATGTACATAATACAGTTACATTTAGATTACATTTATAGAGCTTCCTGGGGCTTTTTTTCTTTTTGGACCACTTGGGTACGGAAACGTATTGCTGCCACGCCAGAAAAATACAAATGCTTCAGTATCATGTTATAACCTGAAACTTATCACGTTATAACGTGAAAGTCATAGTTGGTGTCAAGCAGAGGTGTGTTGACTGTATACCTACTCCCACACTTTCTCCATATACCACGGAGTGATGAAATGGTCCGCTGATGGTGTGTGGAGAGGGGCACACCTACTCTCTATCTGATGTGATAATTGTCCTTCAGCTGTTAGAAGTGAGGCTCTATCTACTTTTAAAACATGCTGTGGCCATTTCACCCTACAATGAAAGCTAAGGAGAGAGATCTGTCTTAGTGCACCCTAAGAGGAGTCACACCACAACCTGTGCACTCCTTAACATGTGTGTTAGTGTTTGTGGACCGTGGTGGCTCCATGAATGAATGACCCTACCATAAGAGGGTCGGACTATACTGGATGAATGAGTCCGACCCTCTGTATACAGCCCCATGCATTTTAAAATCTCTCTCAGTGTAAGCATATTTATCACAGTATCATCCACTGTGCTCAGTAACAGCAGAATCTCTTCATGTCTCAATCCAAGCATGAAGTACACTTAATATGTAAATTAGCCACATTCCTATCTGTTCTCCATACACCATTACCTCATTCAAAAATGAGGTTCACGTTATAACGTGATAAGTTTCATGTTATAACGTGAAAACTATCACATTATAACGATATAAGTTTCAAATTATAATGTGAAAACTATCACGTTATAACGTGATACTGATGTTTTTTTCTTTTTCTGGCATGGCAGCAATACGCTTCCATACCAGGACAATACTGGACACAGAAGGGAAATAAGGAGGGAGGGAGAATGAAGTGAGAGGTTTTGCTCCACTGTGTTGATATGGACTCAGTAGGTGGTATAGTGAGACAGGAGGTGGCTGCAGAGAGGTGGTCAGGTGTGATGTGCAGATCGATGGGCCGAGCAACCCACCACAGCCTCGACATTACACTGTGCATGGCAGAAGGCAGAACAGGAGGCTGCTCAGCCAGGTCTGCACACACACCACAGACAGAGAGAGAGAGAGAGAGAGAGAGAGAGAGAGAGAGAGAGAGAGAGAGAGAGAGAGAGAGAGAGAGAGAGAGAGAGAGAGAGAGAGAGAGAGAGAGAGGGAGAGAGGGAGAGAGAGAGTGCCAGAGCCGAGGAACAGCTGGGTTAGGTCACAACCTGTAAAGCCACACTGCCTGTAGAACATCCAGTAGGACAGAATAAAAGGCTGTAGAGCGGAGTACCACAGTCACACTACAGGACAGCCTAACTGCAGGGTGGCCAGAAGGACCAGGACCAGGCCTCTATCAGCTCTGTGAACATGGGATTGATTTGTTCTTCTCATTATAATGAGAATATTATATAATGTCTTGTCAGGTAGGAACATATAGGTCAATTCTGACTTCTAGCTGCTTCATTGTGAGGGAAACAGCTACAAAGATTTATTTTTAAAAATCAGTCATATTTTCAGGGAAACATCCCTTTATGGGCTTTGATCCTTACAATATCATCATAATTTCTTCATTGCATGTAAATTAGCATCATTACTCAGCTTAAAAATATGAAGCAAAATATTCCACATGAAACAGGTGGGTTAGTTAGGTGTCGAGTTTAATTTGGTGAAACCTTCCTGTTTCCTATATGTCTGTTTGAACATAAACTTCACTGACAAATGGTTTTATTGCCATCAGATGAAAATTGCACAAGCTGACATGATAGGTATTAAAATTTAAATACAAAACAATTATCAAATCCACCACTGCAAGTCATTCAGTCCAACCTCTACATTCTACAGTCAGATGTCAATATCCAGCAACAAACTCAAGCACCTTTTGCTCCCAGTTTTATTGTCACAGTGTAATTATGCAAAACAGATCAAACATATTCCGAAAACGACTTTTTCACATAACAAAATTCTATTACTGACATGCTTGATTAGGTAACCAATTACTCAAGACAAGCAGCCCGGAGTCATCTTTGCTGCCACCAATATATGAAATATATTGCAAGCTTCTTCCTCCGGGCTTCAGTCAAATAAACTAAAGCCAAATAACAACAGCAGCATTGAAATGGATCCATGAGCTCAAATGATTCAACATATTTCACTTCACTGTTTATGTAACACATGAGGTTCAGCCTTTGAAGTCAGTACTTTATAATAATTTGCACTACACAGTTTTCTTTTAGCCTAATGCATGGTGTTACACCCCGCAAATACACTTTACACTGAAGACTAGTTGAAAGAAAAAGTCACACATCATCTCTGTTGTGTTGGGAGACCAGCGAGCGACGGGCTAGAAATACACTCCAGCATCTGCTAGCTATGGGACTAAAACTAAGTACATACAAAGTGATGACAACTAGCAGCTTAAAGTGCAAACTTGTAATTCTACCACTGGGTATTACACAGCATATGAGACCGTGCTCAGGATATATGGATTCAATATAAACCCAAGAATATTCAATATAACCCCAAGATGCAGACTCTGCAATTGAGGAAATGATTAAACTTTATCACCAGGCTTCCATTAAATATTGTAAGAAAAATCATGGTTATTATTTCGAGCTGAACTACACTCCAACCGCTGTGCAGTAGGTGTGATGGGGAATGGAAGGGAAGGGAGGATGGGGTGACAGAAAAACAATGAATTTTCTTTGGTGTGAGGCAGTTGTGTGAACTTGACAAAAAGCCAGTAGATGTGAGAATAATCAGTCAGTGTGTGTGTGTGTGTGTGTGTGTGTGTGTGTGTGTGTGTGTGTGTGTGTGTGTGTGTGTGTGTGTGTGTGTGTGTGTGTGTGTGTGTGTGTGTGCGTGTGGCGTACAGTATGTCTTCATGCTCTGTTCGTAAAAAATCTTTAATCTTTTGTCTGTGGATGAATCAAAATCAAAAAGGAGGCTCGGGAAAAAAATGAAATGGTCTCACATCTGAACAATGTATGATGATGACAGTCTTTGGAAGAACAGTTAAGTTTTGCCATCATAGTGTGAACTGGAGAAGCTACCCACAGCCATTTAGCCAACAAGAGGACAAGCACTGCAAGCCAAGCAAAAGAACTGCCTGGAGCAAGGGAGAGGACTGTGTGTTTGCGTATCTGTGTGTGTGTGTGTGTGTGTGTGTGTGTGTGTGTGTGTGTGTGTGTGTGTGTGTGTGTGTGTGTGTGTGTGTGTGTGTGTGTGTGTGTGTGTGTGTTGGTGCACATGTAGGTGATGTGTGTGTTGGGTAGCCCACCAACACCGCAGCACAGCACTCTGTCTACAACAGCTCTGGTGAACAGGCAGCAATGAAAAGCCTGCAATGTGACAGACATTAACCCCAGACAACACCGTACTAGTAGTGTATATTATTAACACAAGCGATTCAGTTACAGTCAAGGGCAGATGAGCACTTGGTTTTCATTTCTCTACCATCATGAAGCGATGTGTGAGAAGAAACCGGTGTATGAACTGATGCTGAGCTGACACAAACAAAAACAAAACATTTGGAGTCTCTTTTTCCTCTCCAACTGCATTCATCCATCCATTTATCCTTCTCTGCTGTTGCCCTCTCATTATCTTTACATACTTTCATCACAACACAGAGAGCCAAATGGAAAACCAGAAGACATATTCTCTCACACACACACACACACACACACACACACAATCCTGCACATATGCATGTGCAGTAATAACTAAACCTGAAAACACTCTAGTGAGTGAAGTTTCAAACCTGTACAACAAAGTTTGGTTTTATCGTAAACTTGGACATTTTGTGTCAGACTGTGGACTTTTTTTTCTCCCAATAATGTCATTAATCTGGCATGGCACAGGCCATCTGTAGCTGACATCAGGAAATCACTGCTCACATGCCGTCTGTGTGTCTGCATCAGTCTGTGTCACATAAAGGCTGCAGGGGGGAAGCAAGAGCAGCCCCTCTGCTTGTGCCTCCCTTGCTAAAGAAAAAAAAAATACCTATCAGCATAGACCCATTTGCATTTGAACCAGAAAAGTATTATGGTCGAACTCTCTCAGAAGAGGTAGTTTAGTTCCCTCCTCAGGGGGCCAATCATCGCACAGGCTTCAGCCATGAATATGTTTACATTTCTAAACTGTATGGCTTATGTTAAAGGAGTTACTGCATGTCTATTTTCTTCCTATTATTATTATTATTGTCATCATTATTTTTTAATTTAATTTTTTTAGTTTATTCAATCTATTTGTTTTTCTTTTGTTTTTGTGTGTTTTTTGTTGACTTTGTATATATTTGAATATATACATACATGTATATAGGTATACATATATGTATGTAAGTGTAGGTATGGGTGTACATATGTGTATTTCTTGTATATATATATTAGTACATATATGGTTATTTATGTGGATACATTTTTAATTTATTTTTTTCCCCTTATTGCTGAGATTGTTGGGGGGGATGTTATATGTTGTGTTTGTTTTCAACTTAAAAAATCAATAAACAAAGCTTTGAAAAAAGAGTTACTGCATAGTTAAAATGAAAATACTCTTTGATTGAGTTTTCTTGTGCTTACCAGAAGGCCACATATCAGATTGATATACAATTAATGAGAACTAGAATAACATGCCAAAATAGGAATATATGCATGTTAATGATATAAATCGTATGGCTTTATTAATTCTATACTACACAGTACATTAAAACGTGGAACAACATGTGACACCAGGCATCCACATGCCATTACTGCCGAATATGAAGGAAGTGATGGCAGTGTAGGAATAGCCTGTATTGCCTGTCTTTTCCCCCTCCTGCTGTTACTCTCTCATAACACTGCACAAGGGCAGCCTCGTTACACATTGAGAGCTGATAGATGGCTGGCTTCACCCTCTTCTGCTTCTCTTTCATAAACTAGGAAATAAAACCGTTGCGGTATTGAACCCTCCCCGCTGAGCCTGCTGGGTCAATCTCATACCATCACATCACATCCAGCCTGCCTGCCTTATTTCAGTTGAGAAGTGATAAATATGAGATTGCAAATGGCTTCATCTGCGTTCGAACGAGACAATGTGACGCGAGCAATAATGTGCCATTTTAAGTGTGCAGGTGAATGCAGTAACACTGGTTTCTCTATACTCCAATACACAAGGGTCATTAAACTTGAGCTGGTGATTAATTAAATTAATTTAGATTTTCTGTCTATACCATCTTGCATGAAATAAGGCCCTATGCAGTCCAGGTTAAGTGAGCCAACTCCCTGTTAAGCTGCTATTATAACCTTCTGCTCCCACTCGGATGAGCTCATTACATTTGAGAGCTGATTAATGAAGGCAGTATAAATCATTGGTATTGTTACAGGCGAATAAAAAGCTGTTCCTCACAAGTGAATGTCTTGCAGATCAAGATGAGATGTTCTCTTGTGAAAGTCTGTATTATAAACCAAACAGAGGTTTTATTTATCTAATAGAAGACAATCTACAGTAGGAGGACAGACCTGCATTATAGTGCTACACTGGCATTAATACACAAACACATACAGTACACTTTTCACGCTCTAGTGGCTCACCATTAAACCCATAGGCCTCCTGTGTAGCCGATGTGCTCATCACACTGGACTAGCACATATACAGTTGCTTTTTCATGGAAACACCCCACCTATGCCAGTCCTTTTTTTCCCCCTCCTCTGTTCCTCTACACTATATTTAGAGCATTTAACAGTTGAGTTCCTGAGCCTTTTTAGATGGTGACACAAACTCACTCAACTCGCATCTTAGCAAGCGGACAAAAAGTGTGCTTTCTCAAGATAGATAAATGAAGCTGCTTTGATGTATTTGGAAATATGATGACAGGCTTCTTAGTAAAAGGAATGGTTCGATATTTTGGTGGTTTAGATGAGAAGATTGAGACCACCCTCACGTCTGTGCAGTAAATATGAAGCTACAGCCAGAAGCCAGTTATCTTAGCTTAGCATAAAGTCTAGAGGTATGGGGGCAAACAGCTCCCCGGGCTCTCTCCAAAGGTAAGACACATTTGCATACCAGCACCTCCAGCTCATAAAACTGCAACTTTTCATTTTTTACATATCAATTTTTGTACAGATTAAAGAAAGATAATGTGTAAATTGGTGAGTTTTAGGGGTGCCTTCAGGTGGGTGCCATATAGACATGACGTTGGCATCAATCAATCTAAAGGCTTTTACACACCCGGAAAATGCAAAATACTTGCCTGTGAATATTTCAAAACCATTCATACTGGCAGTGAAGCACATTTGTGACAGAAACACACATTTTAACAAGATTTTGCCACCTCATTCTTGACAAAAATTATCAAGTGACAATCTCCAACCTGCTTTCAGCATCTTTGTTCACAGAAGCAGCCGTCTGCAGCTCCTGGGCAGCTGAGATGACAGTGGGTGGCCAAACTGCCTCCACCTGGATGACTGACAGAAGAAATTTACCAAGCCAAAATACTTTTCATGTCAGCTCCACTAAATAAGTTCAAAACACATATAGAGCAGGATGTTTTTTTATATTTAGATTTTTTTGTGGGAAGTACTTTACATAGGCTACCTAACATAATCTAATTTATTTTTAATTGCTTTTTTATCTATTAGGCTACTCTTAAAATCTACATAGAATTTGCAGTTATTTAAACCATTCCCTGGGGATGTTTCACAGTCTATATTAAGATGAGCTGCTAATTAAAGTCATGAACTGAGCTATAACGGGCTATTTATGGGTTATAAGGTCAAACTACACATATGTAAAAAAAAAAAAAAAAAAAAAGAGGAACTGCCTTTTTCTGACCTTGTGTAGGTAGGAAAAAATTCCAGTACACCAAATTATTCCTTCAAGAACCAGACAGACTGCAGAAATCATATCCCTGGGGCTAAAGAAGACATATTTTATATTGTTGCACCAGCCCTCTATCTTCATGAATGCAACCTAGCAACTGCACATTTCTGAGATGTATGTGAATGTCTGAATTTCCAACCAAGACTGACTCTTTCTTAGGTGCTATGAACCACCCTTGGTCTCACTCAAGTCTGAGCTCTGTCTCTACAAGCCAAATACTAAAAGAGTTTACATCAAAGATTTGCCTCCCACTGTGACAGCCTGGTAGACAGATATGCACATCTCTCCCTCTCCCTCTTCCCTCCCTGTTCTCAACCTATTGCCCTTTCCTCCCTCTTCCTCTCCTTCCCTCCTTTCTCTCTGCCTCTCTCCATTTCCCACCTCCAATGGTGCCAGTAGCAGGGTGGAGTGTCACCTTGCTCTGTGCCCAGTGGCCTGTGGCTAGATGATGATTTATAGCTGAGGAAAGCGGGCGTTTGGGAGATGAAGTTGGTGGATGGCTTGGTTTAAAATCACTTGTGGCGGTGTATGAAAGCGTAGCATGATGAATGAATAGTAGTCTCTGCATGCCAATCAAAGTGGTCTTCCTGCAGTGTACAGTAGGTTTTAGATACATCCAGAGGCTCTGTACAGCTTTGTCTTCTTCTAATCTTCCCTGGCCCACCGCAACCCACACACACTCACACACATTTGTTTCTTACACCCTTGTGTATTAGAATGAAGATGCATGGAAGAAGGTGGGCAGCACAATCTCCTCAAGAGAGAGAAACGGAGGTGTTGATTTTAGTAAAGCGTCAAAGCTACAAGCATGTAGATGCCCTCAAGAATCTCTGATACAACTGGAAAAATAAACTGGTAGTGTTTATTTTCTGTATGGTGTAAAATGAGAAGTATATTCAAAAAACAAGCCAAAGCTCAAACTTTTAACAGAACAGTCCACAGGCAAACTCAAAAGCGCCTTTGTTTTAACGTTTCCAGGATTTATACTTTGCCAGCTGACAACTGCAGACCATTCTGTTTATATTACTACGGAAGCAAGTATCAGTCACAAAGAAGAAGTCCTGCATGTCGGATGTTGATGGTGAGAAATGGATTGGTCTGAACAAAAAAGCCCCATTGTTTATTGTTCTCCTCAAGACATTTGTCAGTTAACGTCAGCGAACAATGAGACAAGTGTATGTGTGTGAAAATCACGATTACTGACGTTACATCAGGGAATAAAAGCAGTAATGATGCAAAGTAGGTGGAAGAATACTGATGCAGACTCAGGGACAGGAAAAGGTAAGTGGAAATTCTTCACTGAAGAATTCACAAACTCCGTACAAAAGAAACTGATAATTCTCAATGCAAAACAAGTCGCAGAAAACTAAAACTAAGCCTATGAAAATACTCAGACTAGGAACTGTTGGCCCACAGCAAAGAATACAGCATATATGTATTTTTATAAATGGAGGCAATGAGCTTCTAGGTTCTGGCGTGCTGCAAGCCCTCAACTTAAACTACTATTGAGGATCCTCCACAGGTGTGTTCTTAGCAGGAGTCCAATGACCACATTGAACACAGGTGTGCTACTCCTCCCATGGAACGCAGTCAACTAGATAGAGAGAGAGAGACACAGAGAGAGGACAAAAACACAGCAGGCACACAACATTCATACTAAAAGGAGACTTTAAAAAATAAATAGAACACACACTCACACAGGGCGCACAGGGGTGGGATCGTGACAAGTAATAACTTGCCTTTTACCTGCTCTGTATTACAAATTATATTATAATTACTCATTTAAATGCATGTTTTTTCTGATATCATAAGGAGAGCCAGGAGCAGGTGCTTGTTTAATATGCTAATATAATTCGCTCTGTATTTATTTTATATGAATCAAATCATACATATCAACAGCAATGGGAACCCCTGTGATGTGTGGCCCTCTGTGGAGCCGCTCCCTACAGTTCAATGAATAACCAGTAACACACAGCATACAAAACAGCATGTGTCTCCTGGACATTTACAGTTGCAGCAGGAAGTTCTTAAAATCATTCCGTTACACTGTAAAAACCGAACACACCATATAGTCTAGTCTAACATCCATTCTACAGTAAGGTGATATATTTGTTGTTGTCTGTTCAAAACAAAAAAAAAATATTAATACTGGATTAGAATTTAAAAAATACAGCCTATTCATTTTTGGAATGGACAAATAAATGTAGCTAAACTGTTTAAGATAACAAAGCCAGAAGTATGTAACATAAATTATCCATCACTCCTTATGTGTTTGAACCACAACAGTATGAGTGAGCAACTTGTAGTGGCCAAAACTGCCCATCAGACCAGTTGTCTGTACTGTATGCATACTCTATGAGTCATACGACAGCACGTCCCGCAGACAGCTTGTGCTTTGCTTTCCATCTGAGTCTATTCATATGTCAGTGATATCACAGCCACATACTGTTGCTGTGTACTGTCATCTACCAGTGAACATATTGTCTATGGTGGGAAAACTGGAAATCTGATGATTGAAGTTACAAAAAGGACATTTATTTATTGTTCTTCAGTTTGTGCAGAATATTCAACTGATCCATGCGATGTGTGATTCCCGAAATATCGAATGAGGATAAAGTAGTACTGTAGTACTGTAAATACTCACTAGACCACCAAATATCTATTAATCCACAGCTGAAAATAGTGCCCCGCAAATGCACAGTTTACTCCTGTTGGAGTGTAATTTGCTGAAAACTACAGTAACCTGTTGTTTTTAGGGAAATACTGAGCATTTTTGAATAATGGAATCCTATTTTTCTGGGGCTGTTTTTTAGAGATTTACGTCTTTTGAGGGACTCATTGGGCATGAGGCTGAGTGAAACAGACAGGGTCATATATTCTAGGTTTTGGTCTTTTAACATAATTTGTAGAAAATACAGATAAAAGCAGGATTATCTGTAAAGGTAAGATAGAGTATAGTTTTAGAGAGAAATCATATGAAGTTTGGCTGCAGAAATCACATTTCTTTCTCTATATTCAAATCAACTAACCCATAATTTACCTTACAGCATCACTCCATACTTCTGGCTGAGTTCAACTCTTATCAACCCCATGGGTTCAGTTCCGGTTGGAGTCAATCTCTACTAACAATTCGTTCTCACAATTTCCTCTCACAATTGGTTCACAAACACAGAGAGAAATTGTGGTGAAGGCAATTTGCAGTTCAGGCTAGGGCTAAGGAAGAAGCTACACAAGTTGGGCTTGATTCATATTTTATCATACTCTGTTGACTGTACTGTCCTCCATCAGGGTATTTCAAAGCTGTACAACTGGCCCAGTTCCCTGCATGTGGCGACAATAGCGTCACCACGCAGTAATGAATCAAATTAAGTGAAATGTCAGCTAGGCTAACAGAGCTCTCCTTCTCCTCTCACCATGAAAAGGAATAGTTTCATGGCTCCAATTTGTCTCTCCCTGCCCTCACTGGCACATATTTTTTGCGTTTCATCTAAAAAATTATGCTACTGGCAAAGACATGAGGAGTAGAAGGGGTGAAAATCCAATTGAAATATAGAATCTTTATTCATGTCTAGAGTCAGAAGTAGAGTGGTTGACTGGTGTAGAGCAGGCCTTACTATTTGGTTTGATGTAAATAAATGCGATAACATAAATTATATCCCAAGGGGGTGGAGTGGGGGTCTGCACCTTTACTTCTCCATTCCTACCCCTCTCTCATTCTTTCTCCCTCCCTCTCTGCTGTGAAGATTAAAGTGAGAGTGATACTTTACAGTGACAGAAGAAAGAGAACGACACAGCAATATGCTGATGATATGGTGATGAGCAAGACGGAAGATGAAAGTGTAAGAGAAGAAGACAGAGAGCGAGAATAAGAGGGCAACATTTTGAATGAATAAATGGGCACTGAGGCTTGTGTACAACTGCATATGTTTTACAGCTAAAGTGACAACTCCTATATGCCTTTGGTGCTCAGAAACAAAACAATGGCTCCACATTTAAAGCAGTCTATTAAAGGCCTCTGGATACAGGAAATAAACAAACCCATGTGTTTGTCTGTCTGTGTTTAACCTCTAGCCAACTTCTTTTTTTTTTCTTTTTTTTTTACATCAAGTGTACCAAACAGTATTTAATGCTATTATACTGTCAGGTTGTAATATATTATGAGAATGACTAAAGATTACCAAAAGCTACTATGAGCTTAGCAGTTCCTCTTACTGTTGTGATGATTGACAGAAAGTAATCCAAAAAACAGAAATTAAATAAAATGCTTTTTCATATGTAAACTAATTCTTGTCATTGTGTTCATGTGAACATATTCAGCAGGGAATCTGTGGTTTCTTTTGAGGGGATTTGTCACATTGCAAGATTAAACTGAGAAATGTATGTTGCTGCCTTCAATACACTGACAGAAATAATAGAAATACAGTACAGTACATTACTATGAAATTGTTGTTTTTCAGACCATGTTGATGAGGGTTTACTTGTGAGAATTGTTTCTCTTTTCCAATATGAACCCAATATAAACAGCCTCAAAACTGACCAACCAGCTAAAGTTAACATTGTCAGCATTGTGAGGTGTTTCCAGCCGATATGTGACAATCTGTCTTGTTTAGGTCTCTGCTTTTCTGGAGCATAACATTAACAGAACAGAAAAAAATGTAGACACGTGAGTACATCAATGCAGTGGCAGCAAAAGAATGAAGAGGCTGGTTGTATTGGTTTTGTGCTATAAATGATCAATCTTCTCTGTTAGGGGCTGAATCCTGGATAGAAAAATCGTATGATTTACAGCAAAAAAAAGGGAAGCAGGCTGAGGTGGCAGAGGCATAGCACAAAGGAGTGTGAATGACAGAAAAAAGCAAGAGAGTGGGATTATCCTTGGCCTTTCACTGTAGTTTTAATCCATACTTTACAATATTGTCGCCCAGAGCCAGGAGAGCATAAATCTGCCGTATGACAGAGTCTATAGGAACACTTAGCAGACAAATGGACAGGAGGGAACACAGGATATTACACTGTGGACCGTGGCAATCTGTCTCTCTCTAGACAGATAAGTACGTTACTACCCACGAGAGCTAAGTGTATACAGAATGCAAGTGCACAATTTTCCCTATTTTGTTATACAGTAGGTGAAACTGAACTGTGTGTGAACTGTGACACTCTATACACTACCCTCAACACAAAGCCCGGTGCCATTTATGAAAACATGGGGCTCGAGCCACTGAATTTTGAGAGCACTATGATGAGGGAGACGGTCTATTTGCATCGCCAGTCGCAAACCAAAAGGTGTATCCAATGTCTTGAGGGTGCGGGGAGAAGATGAATAAGGGAAGCAGCATAAGACTGGCTCTATATATAGCAGGTAATCTATCATCTCATTTTTGTCATCTCCCTTCCCCTCGTTTTTGCTTTGAGGAATGAGGGATTGATGTTCAGAAGATCAGAAGAAGTAAGGAGGGATTGTTGGAGGCTTGGAGAGAGGAGAATAAAGGGAGTGTGTGTGTGTGTGTGTGCGAGAGTATGTGTGTTGGGAGGAGGAAGGAGGGTGCCTGAGTGGAGCGACTGACGACTGCTGTTTTTTGGAGACCTAGTTGCAGTTGGCCAAAGTCCAAGCCGAATAGTTTTGAGTCTCACAACTCCAACAAAAAAGTAAGTGTCAAAAAAGGGAAAAGTATATATCTAACACTTTAGTTTCAAAAGAGTTCCGCTGAATCCCATTCTACACTGCAAAAATTGCATTTCCTCTCAACCTGCAACACCACTGCTGCCTGGAGTCAGATATTTCTAAAGTGGATATTGTTTGAACGTCCTGTCAGCTCTGACAGGTTGGATTCCCTGGCACAGAGATCAGTTAGAGACAAATATGCCTTGTTCACAGGCACACACACACACACACACACACACACACACACACACACACACACACACACACAAGACTTCTAGGAAAAAGCTAAGGGGCCTTATGAAGCTCCTTTTGATAAGGTTCACCCTGTGGTCACTTCAAAGCAGAGATGAAGGAGTGGATAAAGAAAAAGAGAGAGGAGGAAGAAGTGAGGAGTGAGATGGGATGAAAAGATGGGAGCCAACGGCGGTAGAATGAAAGAGGGCAAAGCGTGGGTAAGGTGAAATAAATGCAGAGAGGGATTACTCTGCAAAAAGAAAAGACGGAAGGAGGGAGACAGATTTGCATGGGAAAGATAGCAGGACACACAGGCGTACGGACACATATTCAACTTGTACACACACTGGAACATGCGCCTCACGCACACATCACCCCCCAAACCTGGGGAGTTGAATCTGAAGCGTTATCGAGAGATTTGGGAGGCCGAAACTCACCCCTCTGTGCAGGTCCCAGCAAAAGCAGCAAAATTATTGCTCGGAGAGAATCCTCACACTCTCGATCTAGAAACTCTCTGATGAGTAGCTATGGTAAAGCCTGCAGGCACGCACTAATACATATGGGAGAGAGGGGAATCATTAGAATAACTCAACCATTCATAGATGGTAGACAGTTTGCTAGCTAACTCCATCTAGAAACCCTCCCCCTGAATAATTCACAGAGGTGTAAATAAAATATATCCAGTGGCCTTCACCTAAAAAAAAAAAAAATTAGAAACAGGATAGCTACCATGCTGAGTAATGACTTCTTCTCTTGCAGATGAGTTGATATGACATGCAAACGGATGCGTGACATAAAAAAGACCTTACCTCAAAATTCAGTTATTCACATTGATATTCAAGGACAGGGTTGTGTTGCTTGATTTAAAACGGAATATTTTATATATATATCTGCCTTTGATAAAGACACTATAACACTGCCATTTCTCCAAAAGTGCAAGAAAATGATAATAGGCAGTGATTGCAATGCTGTCCAGAAGTGCTATTATCTAAAAGCATTAACTTAGAAACATTGTTATCCAATTGGTTGGTGCTCGGCAGGCACATTACCATCCTTTAATTTTCCCACAATAACAGATGATAGCGGAGCGTTTAGTGGCTTTCTCCTGCAGCTAAGAGTGCAATATTGTCTGAATAATGCATGAGCAACAACGATGTGGCCCAAATCATCCCCAAAACAAATAACCCCAGAATCAATGGGGCGGCGAGCTGTGTCTGTGTGTGTGCGTGTGACATACTGTATCAGTCCTCCTCAGATATATGACAGAACATTAGGAGACAGACAGCCACTAAAGCAAATGAAAGGTGGCAAGGACAAGAAATCAAAGCAGTACCCACTCAGGAGAAGACGAATAGACCACAGTTCTTTCCACATGTCCCACTGGATCTACAGTGTTAACACGCTGCCGTGATGTGTTCGTCAAACTGTGTGCCCAGCCAACAATAGAGACTGAGCTGAAATCAATACACGCTCCAGCCGATTCCTCATTGTGGTTCCTTTGATTATGACAATCACTAGGGATGGTTGGGGTATGGATCATGTTGCTCTGCTGGTTCAAGAGTGCTGCTTCTGGCACACAAAAACCTTTTTATATCCTAAAGGTCAATCAATAAGAAAACTAGCTAATTTCCCCAAGGGTGATCCATATATCGCTGAAATTATGCAATAATTGGTTTTAAATGGGTCTCGTGGGATTGTGAAACTCCCTCAGCACACAGCAGACCGTGTAATTTTGCAAGTTAAATGAAAAAAACAACGAGGAAGAGAAGGTGGTAGCACTTTCAGAAGAATAGATTAATATCTTGTCTTGGAAATCCTAATTGAAAAACAAGTCTTCAGCCCTTTCATGGGACTCAAATCTGCTATTCAAAGATACTTCTTTTGGTCAGAAAAAGACAGATGTCTTATCTCCATCTCCGTCCCCAGACAGTTTTCTTCCATTTCCCGTTTTCATTTCTTTGCTCTCTTCTAGGTGTCCAAATGCCAAGGTTGAGACACTTAAAGGATGTCTCCTGGTTGAGCCCTCAGAGACAGACATCTAAAGACAGCTGCTCCTCCTCCTCCCTCCCTCCCCCACTCCCCCACTCCTTCACTCCTTGCCTTCCTCTCTCTGTCAATCACAGAAGCACTTTTAACTCCCTTCTTCCAACCCCACCTCTCACAGCCACACCACATTTCCCCCCCATCTGTCCTCCCCCCTTTCAAACCTCTTACTCGTTTTGCCTTCCGCAAACATCTTTTCTTGCATTTGCTTTCATTGAATAATTGTTCCATTGAGGGAAATGGGTCAAGTTTGTCATGTCAGTAGTTAGTCAGTCAGATAGGCAGGCGGTCTGTGTGTGTGTGTGTGTGTGTGTGTGTGTGTGTGTGTGTGTGTGTGTGTGTGTGTTTGTGTGTGATGTATCAAGAGTTTCTTCTCAGCTCCTATTACTCTGACACAACACTTTCTAAATTAGCCGCTTGACACAAACCACCGACTGAGCCTCAGGGCTCGACCTCACTCTTACCCGCAACGTCTCCCTCACCGTACACCCGTACACACACCTCAGGTTGGGTTCTCAAAAGTGAAAATGGAACACCCTTAAAACATCCTCACTCTAAAATTATCCGAATCTCATTATATGGTTCTTTTGTGATGAAAATCTACTGCTGATAGCTTCTGTACTCTGAAAAGAAGAACTGTGAAAAGGTGACTGCAGCTTTTACAGAAATGTGCAATTGGAACAGTGTGGGCTAGCAGATTTACAGTTTTTTACAGACAATATGATCATGCTCTACAAATAATTAATCCACAATAGTACCACCGTCATTGACCTTGTTAAAAACGAACACATGGCTGTTGTCACTTTGTTGTGGCCTATATAATGGTTAGTCCATACTAAATCACTTCTAGCCTTTGAACCCCACTCACAGTTTTGAGCCTGCAGGTCTCAGATACTTGAAGGTGTGATGATTAATGATAGTGCTGGTGACGATAATGAGCAGCGAGACTTTAAGTGTGCCCTTTTTCTTCCGTTCCCGTGGCTGGCATCTGCCCACCTCACACATGTAGCGAGAAAGTAGTCCTATCCCTGGCTAGAGGGCAGAGCAAGGGGGAGCCAACATATTATATTCTTTGCACATCATGGGAGATTTAATAAAGAATAAAATAGATAGATAGATAGATAGATAGATAGATAGATAGATAGATAGATAGATAGATAGATAGATAGATAGATAGATAGATAGATAGATAGATAGATAGATAGATGGATAGATAGATGGATAGATAGATAGATAGATAGATAGATAGATAGATAGATAGATAGATAGATAGATAGATAGATAGATAGATAGATAGATAGATAGATAGATAGATAGATAGATAGATAGATAGATAGAAAGAAAGAAATAGAATAGAATGCAATAGAATTTCTCATTAATTTTTATATACAGATGCACGTATCCTCGTGTTTTAACTCAGATTATGTGTGTTTACAGTAGTAGTACATTATTGTATGTCTTGCAGAAAGTTAAATGAGAGGATTGATGCCACTAGGATGAGAATGAAGCTGGAGCCAGTAGCTGGTTAGCATTTAATAATATAAAAGAGATATAAGATATCTATGACATGTGCAGGAAGTTGTAGAAGTTTAGCAGTATAAAAGGGGTATAAGATATCTAGTATACCAAATGTGTGTAAACAAGGTTATTAGGAGCTCCTGTGTTGTTCCGACTATAAGGACAGTTGGTGCAAGGATATATTAATTTGTATTGGACATCTGATCCGCTGCCCTTCAATAACTGGGTGGCACGCACTGTTAATTCCAAGTGGTGTTTGTTTCAACTTCCAACTCTAATAGGATTATAGAATACATTCTACAGAAGTACAGGGTGAACTTTATAATGAGATGCAAACAGTAAGCGTTACTTGTATACTCTATGGTAAGATTTCATGTCACACTGTAGTCACCTTCTTTTAGTACAGGGGGGCTGCTTGGAGAGGCTAACGTGTTCTGTGTCATTCAGTTCACACTGTACAGCCCTGACCTCTGCCTGTCTCATATACAGAGGCTTTGAACTCTTTCTGTGTGTGTGTGTGTGTGTGTGTGTGTGTGTGTGTGTGTGTGTGTGTGTGTGTGTGTGTGTGTGTGTGTGCGTGTGTGTGTATGTGTGTGTGTGTGTGTGTGTGTGTGTGTGTGTGTGTGTGTGTGTGTGTGTGTGTGTGTGTGTGTGTGTGTGCGAACTTGGAAAGTGGAGGTTGTAGGGTCAAAAAGTGTATGAGAGAGAGTGAAAGTGAGGGAGAAATGATCGTGACAGACAGTCCAGAGAGACGTCCTGTGGCATTTTATCCCTCCAGTGGAGCCACCCGTGCACCTTGATGCACTGTGATGTTAACTGTTCTCACTGCAGCACCGTAATCCCAGAGCACATCATGTCAAAAGTAAGATGCATTATTCTACTCCACAAAGCAGCCTCTCTGTGGTATTCACTACTGGAAACAACAAAGTCAGCGATCAGAAACTTTTCTTTTCCTGGAGCCTGATCCGGTAAGATTATTTGCCCTATCAGTAAGGCAGTGCAATATGGAAAGATGTCTCATTATAACCAAAACAAGATGTTTTCCAATGACAGTATAAAGTACATATGGTGGAAAATAGGAATAATAGGTGATGTAAGTCATGTTGGACAGCACTGAGAGGTCTTCTGCTGCATTTTCAAGCCTCTCAAAGAATCATTCTGAGGTATCTCATAGTGTTCACTATGATTTTTTTAAAGTATAAAATCAGACAGTACATTAAAAACAATAAAAAAGTATAGCCACTGATGTTGAATGAAACGAGGTGTGTATATTTAGGAGATAGCTCAGAATATCAGCAAATATGTGACAGGACACACCCACTTGTACCAATCAATATGGTGTGTCAGATTTTGGTTAATATTATCCTCAGAGCATGCAACCAGTTTTGGTGATCAATGGTAGGTAAAACATTTTAGGGAGGGCATGAGACCACTGTTTTGTCTCCAGCATAATCCACATGTGTGGACATTTAAGCTCTCATGTACCCACAGTCAATCTAAGATCCTGTATCAAACTTTATCATTAGGTTTAAATGATATAAACTCAGTCACATCATAAATCTCCACTTAATGAACACTCATCTTTACAAACTTGCTTTTTTGCACAAGGGGTTTCGTGTGATGTTTCTCTTTTTAAACACTCCTTTTGAACAATGGGATTCATCCCTTCCTCCCCCATGCCCGCCGTTCTCTCTCCCCTAACTTCCCCATCCCTCCATTGTCGTCAGATCATATTATGTGAACTCTCATTACAGGGGTGGTAATAGACTCTTCGGCACTAAGATCCTCTTTATTATCCATCGACTGTGGACTACATCTCTAAGCTGATTAGCCAGAGCTGTCTTTTCAACATTTCAATTAAGAGCATTTTGAAAAGTCAAGCAGATTGCATGCCTTATATTCATTACTGACATTCTTAGAGCGCTACACGATGTTCAAATACAGTAATCCAAGAAACACATTACGACAGTGAGGATAAAAGAGCTATAGAAGAATGACATCATTTTAATATTGGACTCACTGGGAAATGGCAAAAGTAGTTATTAACAGCCAGCGGCGCAACTACCTTCTTTCTGAGGGGTATGCAGATACATTGAAGGCGCCCCCCTGCATTTAATTTTAAATGATATCCTTATTGGATATCAGTTACTGATTGGACGCTGCATCTGATCAGACTTATCAGATACATCACAACAGCACTGTTATATCCGAGTGAAGACATTAAACTCAAGTGTATCACTCCTAAGTTCTATAATTGATCTGTTTTATGATTCACCATCTAGTTAAAAAAAAAAGATAACTGTCTGAACAACAAAATAACCACAAACAAGTTCCTTTATTTTTCTTGTCATGATCTGTTATATTGTAAATACTGATCAGTACACAGTTGCAAGACAACAGTAACCTGTCGTTTTATTAGTAGCTTTAGCTAACCTGAATATTTATAAGCCTCCTCTTGATACACTGACATAACTTACCTACTGTCTTTCAACCACTTTCTCTTTCTCCCTCTTCCGTTTTCTGTTTTGTGCCCCCAAGAGCTTTATTTTCTGCCTCTCCATGTTATTAGGTCCATGTCATCAAATGACAACACGATTCAAATGAAAACACTCGAGGGGGGCGCGCACCGGAGCGCCTGTGGTGTGGAGAGGTGAACGGAGGGGAGGCGATTAGCGGAGGGGCACCTAATCAGTGACGTGCCTCTGTTATTGATCATATCATTTACTACACATGCACAAACGCTGTTATATACAGAAAATGCCGACTCAAAATTATTTTCCCCCCATCGCTTTGGCGCCCCCTCAATTGTGGCGCCCCTATGCGCCGCATATAGTGCATACCCACTTTTTGCGCCACTGTTAACAGCAATCCAAAGCAATTTATGGCAGCAAACATACAGTTTTAGCATTAAAAGCCCAGCTGGCATTCAAACGACTGTCATACAAATGCACAGTTTATGATGTGGTTCAAACTACACAGTTTCAAGAAGCATCTTCATTGCCATTAAGTATTGTTCCTTTATATGTTAGAGGAAAACTGTGGTCTAAAGCCTCAAGATGTAGACAGTTTAATACAAGATGATGTCTGCGTTAGCTTTAGCTGTGATTGAATTAATCTTTATCTGCTTTTATGCCACTGTCTGCTCTCAGAGGACTGTGAAATGGTAAGAACTGATAAATTTGTCATTCTGAGTAGCGTGACAAGAAGCTGTCTCGTCGCTGTAGCTCCATAAGAGCCCACAGGGCCGGTAGCACCTATGCTTAATCTCGCTGTTCATCCGTCTCCGTTCGTGTCATTTCGGACAAGCTTGTAGAGTAAATGTCCCAGATAGGGGAACTGATGTCTGGAAATGAATGAGAGAAGGCGAGAGGGGGAAGCGGAAGAGGAGGAAATTGAGGGAAAGGGGGGATGAGGTTGTGACTCCTAGTGCTAATGGATTTGGGTCAGATGACGAGGATATGATCTGCTCAGTGCTGTTGGTGTGTGCGCGTGTGTGCTCACATGTACGTGTGGAGTGCGTGGTTCAGTGATGTCATTAGCAGTCGAGCCAAAATATGATGATCTCAGGGTATTATCGGTATCTGTTTAAGGTATCCGGCTTTATCAAATACCCACTTGACACAGGAGTCACCACCGTGTTTTATCATTCTGTCTCTGTCTGACTCTCTTGTTCACACACACACGCACACCCACACTCACTAATTCACCCAGTCATTGTTAATCCAGCTGTGTGCTGGTACAGATGTGGTGTACAATGCTGACAACCATGTCTCTGAGATACCGATGTCGTACCTGTCTTTATTTTGATGCCACCGCTGTCATTGCTGTTGTTGCAAACCATTCAGGGACACCTGCAGTACATCTGAATCTATCAAGGAGAGTAAACCTTGCACTCTGCCCTTCGCATTATGGCGTAGTGAGTCCCTCTCTGCGGAGATCATCAGTGCCGTAAATGCATGTGTCTCTGCCCTAAGTGAAGTGTTGTTGTCATGTTCTCAGTCGTATTAATTTGACAAAGAACTCAGCCTCACTTAGAGCATCAGTCTGAGAGAGCAGAGCAGGGGAAAGAAGGGAAACAGTTGTACACACTGCAGCAGTCATGTACCATTTGCCACAGAACAACTGCAGCGGAGAAGCTCACAGTCGAGTGCCATTTCCCTAGGCACCATAGTGGTACTTGTAGAGGAAGAGAAGAGCCTGCCACATTTTTAAATGAGATTTGTCTACCAAACAGATACTTTTAGTTACAGCTGTGTTTTCAGCCACAAGCATCTTTCTCTATAACCTTTAAACTAATTCTGTTCTGCCAATTTGGTGTTTTATATTCAACTCGCAAAAAGATTCCGACCTTTAAATACCCGCACAGTGTCTGCATCACAGGATAAAATAATGCAATATGTTTTTAATCCTTGTCCAAATCTTAAAGACACTTCAGCAAAGCAATCCTGGTTGAGAAACAGTGTTGCTAACCACTAAGTCCCCCGTGCTGACAGTTTCATTGTTCTCAAGTATTTACCAAGTGGAGATGTATGACTCACTAAAGAACAGATTGCATCACACAAATTAGTTCTCATATACAGATTAGGTGTTAGAGATCTGAGTATTTACACCAACAAATTGTTGCATTGCTGATTAAACCAACAGACAGAACAAGCTAATATGTGACAATGCTTCATGTGACATTTTGAGAGAAATTGTTAGATGTAAAATTTAAAATGGCCATTAAATCTTATGTAACAAATATTTTACATTAAATTTCACAAAAATAACACAATATATCTCCTATTATGAGGCATTTTGAAAACATTATGCCGATAACAACAAGCTAAATGACCAAATGAGATCACATAGGTGGTGTAAAATATTCCCAGGCCACTTTAATATCCAATTTGGCCTCCTGAAATTATAATTTTCAGAAGTTATGTTATAGCTCAGGATGTTGCCCAGACTTCCTGTTTACATAGTTGACTGTTTATGATTGGACAGCACTGCAGGTGTTTCCTAGCAACAGATTTACATATTACTTGCTAAAGTAAGACATTCCTTAAACTTGGTAGTTACTAGGACATTAGGAAGGACTTTACACACAAACTTAGTGATGGATTTATGAATAGCTGATGCAACCCAATCCCAAGGAGTAGTTCTGTTGGAATAATGCACACCATAAATACTACATACATTCTTAATGGAATGTATTTTTAGGACTTTCACATTGGAAAGCAGGGGGTATAGTCTGTGATTATGGAGGCCCAGATTAGGATTTGACAGGCTGTGCAGAGTTTGGTGTGGGTGTGTATATGGTTGGTACAGAGGATAAAGGAGTGAAGTGTGTGGAGAGCAAACATTACAATGAAGTATGAAGTAGTCATGGAGTAGAGATCATAGAAAAGAGGAGGCGAGAAAAAAGAGGAAGAAATTTAAGGCCCAGGAGTCAGATTGGGTTTGAGTTGTCTAAAGCGGAGCTTCATGGTGGAGACTGAGAAAGTGAATAGGAAAGGAGGAGAGGGAGCAAGATTGGCAATGCAGCAGGAAGGGAGCACAGAAAAATACAGAGAAAAACAAAAAGAGGAAATGCAATGAGAAATAAACTAGAGTGACAGATAGAGGGAGCGATACTGAGCGCTAAAACGTAGTAGAGGAGACAGCAGATGGTGGGGATTATTCTGGACTAAAATACTCTGGGATCTACAGAGGGAAGGCCGCAGACATAAACCGTTACAGACTCCATCTGCCAGAAATAGACCAAAAAGAGCTGTACGTCTACCATCACCATAACCATAGAACACTGCCTAGATGGAATAAAACAAAGCAAAAATTCTCCCTAAATGACTCTATTTATTTCGATGATGCTGGTGTTTTTATTAAAATCAGTAGAGTCCTGTTTAGTCATTAGATTGACACACTATACATTCATAGCCACATGCACTACATGGAACCTGTTAGAATAATCACATTAACTAAAAATTTAGGTAAGGAAACATTAATTTCTTATGGATCGTACATACCATTGACATAATATAGGGCATAAACACATACTAGTTTGATGCAGTAGGTGCATGTGTGCTATGAGTATTTCAGCATGTGTTTGTATGTGATTATGACTGATACCATAAGACACCCCTAATCCACATTTTATGTTCACTGTGATTAGGATAACAGGCTGCTGCACTAAATATGTGTATGTGTGTGTGTGTGTGTGTGTGTGTGTGTGTGTGTGTGTGTGTGTGTGTGTGTGTGTGTGTGTGTGTGTGTGTGTGTGTGTGTGTGTGTGTGTGTGTGTGTGTGTGTGTGTGTGTGTGTGTGTGTGTGTGTGTGTGTGTGTGAGAGAGAGTGAGTGTTCAGGGAAATCAACAACAAACCCGGTCTACAAATCTCCCCAATAAAGCCTCAATATCTATCCACACACACACAACCTGAGCACACACTACTGCAGATACAGTCTAATGCCAGCTAATCATCCTGACTCCCTCTACTTGCAGGGAAAAAGAGAGTAGAGAAAGAAGAAGTAAGAGATCTTGAAGTGAGTGTTTTTTTTTTTACCTCTCCCTGTGTGTAGATCAAACCTTGAACCTGCAAAAAGAGAAGAAAAAACATAATTACTGTTGTATTCTGAGGATAAGCAAAGCTGAGCAGATCATACAGTGTGCTACCACATTGATGAAGCATTTCAACAAAAAGCAACAACACAGATTGTCTCTGCAGGCAGACAGAACCCACACCATGCTCAGTTCCTGTCAGCAACCTTTCTCAATACTCCTCTGTAATTGCCTATTGAGCCGTGTCACTCAAGTCTTGTACTTTATGTTCCTGCAACAGCAAGTAATTGTTAGTACATTTTAGTCCCAGCATTAGTGTTACAATGCCAAACTTATTGACTTTTTCTATGTGTTTAAGAGAAAGCGAGTGTGTGTTTGTGTCCGCATGTGTGTTATTGACTAATTATGTGCCCTGTCAGGGGACAGTTAATTAAATCCTTCCCTGGCATTGAGCATAAAGTAATTATTGTGCATGGATGCATATCCACCAAAAAAAAGTGAACATTCACATGTGCTAAATAGATGTCACGTGTCTGTGCACATCTTCGATACACACACAAAATGCTTTTTATTTTCTTATACCCGTTCTCACACCTACCAGTACTCAGATTGCAAACTGGTGCCAAACTATTGCATCATCACATTGTCTTGTGAACATTTATGATTCAAAAGATCGGACATATTTCTGTCATCATCAGCTGATTCCCAGTAACATGTGCACCCAAACTAACTTTTTATTCTCTCTCTGTCTCTGCCAGGCAAATTAAAATCAGATGTCAGCTGGGTGTAGCACCATTGACTTGCATCTGACAGGCCGCCAATATCATCTTTACTGCATTCATCATTACAATTGGCAGCGATCAACCTATTTGACTTCTCACAGCTGAATTCATCGGCATACAATGCCTCTTACATTTGACTGGTACAGTATTAAAGAATATAATCTGTTACAGAGGTTACTGAAAGGGCACATTAGATACATTGTTAGAATGCGATGTATGATTCATTGTTTCAGCTCTGCACTAAGAGGTTTGGTTTGCTCACGAGCCACAGAGGATAAAACAGAAAACTTTGAAGATACGTTTGCATCTTCATTTTAATACATAATAAATAATGGATTCACTGGGAATTTGAATGAATGTTTTATATGCCTCTCAGTGCCAAACTGTGCCCACCAACACTGCCAGGAGTAATTTCCCAAAACAACATTTTCTCCCCAATTCCCTGAACCACTCTGCCCTCAATTACTGGTCTTCGGTCTGAAGCTGGTGAACAAACCAGCTCATATCTGCTGGATGAGAGACTTGTTGTCTAGTTGGTTCGTACATCTGCTAACAGATGTCTGATACATCTGCTGTCTGATAACAGGATCTGCTCAGTGTGATGGTCCAGCACTGGCTACAGATTGATCAGTGACATTTTGCTAAGCTACAGTGCCTGTTTGAGATTTGTTACTTTCACTGAAGGCGCTTTGAATGGTATCATCAATGACAAAAAGCTTTTTGCCTGCATAGAACCACATGACATGACTTTTGGGGAAAAAACACTTGTGTGTACTTCTGTCTCTTTACTTCATTAAATTACATTTATTATCAGTCTAGACTTGAATTTACCAGATTTGCTGATGTGCTGAGAAGAATTGTAAGAAAAAGGCTTATTATTATTATTATTATTATTATTATTATTATTATTATTATTATTATTATTATTATTATTATTATTATTATTATTATTATTATTATTATTATTATTATCTTTTTATATTATTTATTTATTGAAGAATTAGTAACTTTTCCTTTTTGCAAAAAACTACTTTATTGTCTGGCTAGTGGTAGTTCTATTCACAGTATTGTGAAAAGAGATGCTGGCAGTTACAATGTGTCCTCAGCTGACAACCTTTGATTGTCAGGCTGAACAGAGACTGACCACTCAGTCTACAGGAAGCCTAAAAACAACAGGAGCCGCTGTTGCGTACAAATAGGCTTCACAATCTACTATTCACACAAACACACACACACACACACGTTACAGTATCACACTTGTTGCATGTCTATGCTGTTTATAGGAAAGTTTATATTTTGGTTTATGCATCCACAAAAATCTGTACAAAACACATTCATATCACAGGATCAAGTCTCATTTAAGCTCTGTGTCATATTCGCTTTTATGGTACCTATTTGGCCCAAGTAATCCTTTAGTGGTACCAATGCATATAATATTTAGCTTCACTTGCTCAATTGAAAATCCTATTACACCCCCTTCATGTGTGACAAGATCAAATTCAACAGCAGCCAGGCAAAACTCGCATCAAAAATGCCTTGTTCTTGTAAATGCACATTTTCAAATTTGATTCCATGAAAAGTAAAGGATCTCCATGATGCACTGGTAAAAACCAAGCACAAAGTAATAATCTTCCATATTTTCTGCATGAGCTGGCGAAGCGGACAGAGGTGTGAGGCTGACGCTTCGCCTGGCTGATCCTTTTCAGCTGCTGACGTTCACAGGCCCATCAGCAGCGGGCCCCCTCACACTACCTGCCACAGACGGCTAAAGTGTTCTGCACTTGGAGACGGAGAGGAGCAATCATTTCTTCAGTTGTTAAGCAGCAGTGCCTGACCACTCTCATTCAGACGGGTCTGCCAGCTGGAGCAAAGACTCATGGGAAAGAAGGAGGGAGCGACGAAATGTGGCAGAGAAAAACAAGTGTTCCACATGCTGGTTTTTTTAACAGTTAATATATCTGACACAAAGAAAATGTCCCTGCCTCTGAAAATATATGATGTAGAGGAAAATGTACAACAGCCTGTATGGAACTGAATCAAAGTGAATACTGTAGTGAAATCAAAGTGAATACTGTAATGATGGTTCATTGGTATGGTATGCCTCCCCTAGAGCTATAAACTGTGATTAGTGAATGTCAGTGCTATCCAAGTGCCTTTTTAATATATAAAAAGTGATATTTTATAGATTGATTGGCAGGCAGGAACAAAGAAGCTAAAGTAAACATTTGATATGTGAGTAACAGGCTTTATAAAGTATTTCTCTGTCTGAATGTCATCAAGCACTTTCTTTCTGTCTCTCTAAAATGGTGTGATTAGACACTGCATGAGTCGACCGCAAGCAGGTTGAATTTAATCTCAACCTCTGAGGCACTTTACAAAGAATTTCTCCCAAGCTCAACAATTGGCAGTGGCTGCCAAGCACCTTCGAGGGAATGTCAGTTTCCATGGAGACCAAGCCACCCCAGCTGTAGCCCCCCACTCTCATTGCGAGTTGAAAAAAATAAATTGACGGGCACATATCACAAACCTCTCTGTAATTCTCTCAAGCACTGTCTCTGCCTTTCTCGTGCTGTCTGACATCACTGTTGGTGTTAATCTATGCGTCTTTGTTCTCAGTTCAAACATCTGCCTCTGTGTTTACCAATGTTAGTAACTGCTCATTTGTAGTAGCTTGGCAGTTTCTCTTGGACTCCGAGAGGCATTTGCGGGAATAAAAGGAAGGATGTATGAATTTTAAAGGAAGCTGGAAAGTAAAAAACTAAGTTAGTGAGGTAATTAGAGTACTTAAAAAAATGTAGCTTTGGAAGAGTGTGTAAAGCTACTACAATCAATATGTTCATCTTAACAATCGATCAAATGTTTACGTGTATCTGCATGGGGTCACTCATAGAGACAAACCCAGTCCCTCTCAGCTCTACAGAGTGTTTTATCATCTTCCAGCTCACTGCTCTTTTTTTTTTGGGTCTGTATCTGCTGGTTTGATTCAGTTTCACCAATCTCATCAGTGCAGACGTCAGCTGTTACAGCACAATAAACCTACTGTATGCTACCCAACACAGCACAGACAAAGTTAGCGAATGGCTGGTGAACAGGGTAGACAGATACTTCCCTGAGGAGTTGGTGGAGACCAAACCCAAGGTAAAAAGAGAGTGAATTTTGGACTTGTATTTGCTGGGTGGGCAGAAGAAACTGTCCCTTCCTGTGTCGTTCTGGAGTGCATGGTTAACGACATATTTTTATTTTTTTGGAGGACTTGTTGGGACATACAGATGACTAATATTGAGTACTAATTTTGCTCTGTATATTCTGCGTTTCCCATATCACCTTAAAAGGTGATAATATGTAAATGCTGTGTTTGCATCTTGTTTCTGCTGCCCCTAAATGGGCAGAAAATCAGTTAATGCAAGTTTAAAGATGCAATTTGTAGAATTTTGTGGCATATAGCAAAGCGAACTTGGTAGAAATTGAATATAATAGGCTGAAGTATGTTTTAATTAGTGCATAATCACCTGAAAATGAGAATCGTGCTTTTGCTACCTTTGGTTGAACCCTTTATATCTACAGAAGGAGTGAATACTATTCCACAGAACCCACCATGTCCATGTCTCTACAGTAGCCCAGAATGGACAAACCAAACACTGGAGGACCTTTCATGCTTTATGTCAGTGTAACATATTGATTTTCCCATTTAAACAAATCACTCTAGGAATCCAACAAATGTATCTGCTGCATTAAATATTCCTGTTTGATGAACAATAGTCAAAAATAAAATGTATGAATAACCACATAAATTAATATCTTCTTATATGCTTCATATGTGACCAAGGTTGACAAACTTAGCAAAAAAGAGGAACGACAAGTAGGTTTGTTTGTTTTGAGAATATCTAATAGGTCCTTTATTTTGTGTCTTATGTTACCATTCACCCTTAAAACATATAATTCTGTTGGTAATTTTCCTCTTTATATCAATGATTCTTTACAGCTTCACTCTTTCTCTGCCTCTGTAGCGTAATGATGTGGATTCACCCAGCTCTTTATTCTCCCTCTAAGAGAACACTGACACCAATAAAACAAATCACTCCGGGGCACCTTTAGTTTTTCCTGCATTCCTAAGGACTATTTGAGGAGTGAAAACAACAGTTTGAATATGTTATTGCTAAACATATAAGTGCTGTTAAGAATGAAATATCTGTAAATGTATGCAGTGTGTACAGCTACAATAGATATTATCCCCTGATAACCTAAAGCATATCCAATTATTATTGAAATTACTTTTCACTTCTTTTTTTTTATTACTTTTTTTGCCTCACTCACAGTTTATCTCCTTCTGTCTAGTGAACAGAAGAGCTAAATAGGGAAACATGCTCTGTGGACACAGAAGAAATGCAGCCTATAGGAAAACAGAGATGTGCCTCCCAGAGGCAAAACCACATTCAGTGTGTTCAGCCAGAAGACAATCGGCAGACAGAGCAGCAATGTTGGCGATAACATGCCCAAAGAAAGTCCTGCAGGAGGTGGAGCATTTCTTAAAACCATACAAACCGCAGCTTTCAAAACACATCGTTGGCATGTGTTCACACATGATTTCATGACCCACAGTGTTCACACCTGATTCTCTCCCCTCCTGAGTCTTAATCAAGTTGTTTGTTTCAGAAAAGCTTCATTAGTTTGTTTTTTTGACAGTGTAGGTGTGAATGCCTCTAAGTGAGTGAGCGTGTGTGTGTGTGTGTGCCCGCTCATGTATGCGTGTGTTTAGCATAAAAACACACAGACATACATACACACACACACTGTCCTTGAGAATACGGAAAACAAACATGGCTTCATCACAATGATAATTTTTCATTGGCTCTGTGTTATTGGGAATACAGGTCATTACAATACAGACTACAGAGGAGGGGGTGTTAAAATATGTTTTCCTTTATGGAGAATGATTTGTTTGTTTTACGTTCCAGCTCACTAGCCTCCTGGGCCCTAACCTACATTACAGCACAAAGACTATTAATCATTGATGATCAGACCTTTTAATATTGCTCATATAAAATGTATATGCACGTGAACAAAACAAATGAAGAGTTCTGTTTCAAAACACTGGATTTACATTTCAGGAGGTAATTATTACCTTAAGATTATTTTGAAAATGTGGTCTTTCAAAGTCCATTTATGCACTGTTGTTTAAATGTGGTGTGATTTGTTCATTCTAAATGCTGTGGGAAAAGAATTATGGACATATTCATGTTGCAATACCAACCTTAAATTCAGAAAATCAACAACCTTGTTTTAATCTGCAAGAGCTGATTAATCTAAATGCTAAATCTAAATCAAGTGTTTTACATTGGCAATATTTCTGAAGCAGCCATCAAAGAAACATTTAAGATATGAAAGATGGTGTGTTCAAATGTCTCATTTAAAAAAATAATGAGCCACCTCAGAGCTCAAAGCCCTAACAAAATCTCACATCTGAGGCAAATGCAGAATAATCATATAATCCAGACATTCATTATCACAGAAGAGAAAAACGTCTCCAGAGGTCAATTAACCCAGTGTGTGAACTGAGAACTCTTGGCGCAGACATCCATTAAGCCAGGATAATAAAGATACATGCACGCACTCACACACACATGCACATATGATCGCACTGTTAAGCAAAGACAATGCACACGCGCACACCAACAGGCAAAGATAATAAAGACATGATACAGAAACACTTGCCAAGATTGTTCAACTAACAGTCACAAACACACACACACACACACACACACACACACACACACACACACACACACACACACACAACCACACACACAACCACACACACTGTTTCTCTTTTTTTCTGACAAGCATGTATTCACTTGCACATACATATTACCAAGCAGACTGCTGTCCTTTAATCACAAGTCATGTTTTAATTAGAGTAAGTGTGAAAGAAATAAGAGTCATTGGGGTGGCTCAGTCTGGCACAGATACGTTTGAGCATTAGACTGCAGGAGCCAACTTTGTGGATTCACATATGCTTTTATCATGAGGTCATTTTACAGTCAATCTGGAAGTGGAGGAAGCCAGATTATTTGTATGCTCAACCTTAATCAGGTGTAACACCTTATTTCATTTTGTGGCATGTGATGGAGGCCCGTTTTCTACAAATGATCCAATATCAAATACAATGATCAAGCAAAATCTGGGCTTGATTTGTGATCACTCTCATATTTTTCTATTTCTGTGCTTTTTGCAAGTTATGCTACATCATGGAAGGTATGAAAGAGGCGACCCAAACAAACAATGTGTTTAAGTCTTACTAATAAGATCAAATTATTTATAATTTATACACCTAACTTCAATCTAAATCAGTGTTTTAATCTGTGATTTCCAAGAGAGCACTCACACTTAAAAGCCCACTTCAGATACTCAGTTCACATACAGAGACACTCAGTTCAGACTGCAGACAGTAACTGGTGGTATAACTTCATAATACATGAGACTTTACCCCACAGTGCTGCCATTTTCTGGGCAACTGCCTCTGCCTACAATACCCTCATTCACTGAGGCTTCATAGGTGTTATTCAACCACCCATTTATACATAATAGAAGTGTAAGCTGCACACCATCGCTCACAAATGCAAGTCAAAGAACCTTGATATTGCTTACACAAGTATTTTAGAACTCAATTCACACATGCATGAACACTTACACATATAAACCACCTCATCATCACACTCACACGTACAGCACCTGCCCCTAACACACACGCAACCAAACCCAGCATTAGCACAGGGAGTCATGCTGTTAGGACCCACGGCTATTCAGGCCTTTAAATTGGTCCCAGTGAGATGTGAAAGATCAGACCAAAGGGCTGACATATAGCTTCACGCCTGTGTATCAAATAATTAGTCTCTGTTAGCCTGATCAATAACCCCAACTGCAGCTAGAGAACCAGCTCCGATGTAGGGAATCAGTCGTACAATCTTAAGAAGGTCGATGATGATGATGGCAAAGGCCATCTGCGAGGTGGTTCTATAGAGAGCACAGGTTTGATTTTAAGGAAAGTCCTCCTCCAGTTGGCTGTTAAATCATCTTGGGATTGGAAAGTAGAATCAATTTATTAATCAGTGGTATGGTCAGTGCTTGATATGATGGACACATGCATGACCTTCTACATACTCCTTGTATTATAACGACAAATGATTGGCTACAGCCATAAAGCCTTTCCATACTATTTTAGGTTTGGCTGAAAACAGGAAAACTGTACTGGCAAAGAGAACAAGTGGTCACAAAAAAACACACTTGCAAGGTTTGTACTTAGCAATACCCATTATGTAATTACACTTACTCTTTATTAGGATTACCTGTGCAATCTAATGCAATCTAATACAACAGCATGGGAATACATTTTACATTTACGAGGCTTATACATATTCAGTTTTTATAGATATTGTCGGAAAGGTCAAAATTCTGCTTTATGTTTATAATTGAGGTGGGTGGTGGTGGTGTGCGGGAGTGCATTATATTGAAAAGTGTTCCTAATATTTTGCCACCCTCGTGGTTGTTAATTGGATGGACAAAAACTGAAAATTTATAAGCTTTGTAAAAATGTTGAATTTATGCCAGAGCTGCCATATTGGATTGCAATAGATTGCACAGGTGTCCCTAATAAAAGAGCTCAGTGAGTGTACATACTATAAAATGCAGAGCTACTGTATTTATTACCTACATAAGGTCTTTCTTTTATTTTTTCCATCCTCTATGAAACTTTGTCATTACAATACTAATGTACTTTGCACACCATAACATCACCGCTTTGTACATATAACTCAAGATTATATCACAAGTAACTAAATCCAAAGTGTATCAAGCCCTCCATCAGTCATTTAATTGAAAGTTTCTGAATGAAGTCTTCCCTGTTTCATTCCTTCCCCACTGTTGAGATGCCAGTACAGATGGACTGAATTAAGATGAGGCCAACAGCAGTGTCTGTGGAGCTAAACTCCTGCTGAATTGTGCCAGTGCAGAACCGCACCACGTTGGGGCCTGGCCGCTGTAGTGCTCGAGCCCTGGCAGAGAGAACAGGGGCCCCCTTGTTTGGCAGTGGCATGTTGACAGGAAACATAATGCATTCACATGATAATGAGCCAGTGAATCCGTGTCTGTCGCACCACCCTGCTTTCTCCCCCTTACATACAGGACACGTCTATACACAGACAGGGGGCAGAGATACACACAAATCTACTGTACGCTGACACAAAAATACACAGTCACACAAACGTGCATGCGCAATCACAAATCCCTCAGTGTCTAGTGCAGAACGGCCTGATTGCCAGTCTCATCACCAAGGAGACCAGCACTAAGCAGGCGCCTGGCAGAGACAGACTGGCATTTAGCATTTAGGACCCCACAAAGCTTTCAGGCAGACTATGCAGGCCTTTTTCAATGAAGAGAGAGGCAGTGAGAGAGATTAGTAACATGCAGAGAAATGGAGAGAAGAGAGGGAATGAAATACTGTTTGACAATCACATTAAAGAGTAGAATGATTTGGAGAGGGAGAATGATAGAGGGAGCAGAGAGCAGGTTAGCAATAGATAGGCAAGGTACAAACACAACCGGAGAAAGAAAGACAGAAAAGGGCATAAAAATAAATGCATCATTGTGGTTAAGAGGCAAAAAGGCAGGTAGAAGGAGAGAAAAATGAGATTTATTCCCATGTTTTGTACTGAGAAGTGCTTTACAGCACTGACTAAGTAACCGCTGAGGGTGATGTGTCTAACAAAAAATATTATCTAGAGTGTTAAGAGGCACATGTGTGATTTCAGCTGACGTCACAAATGAGGGAAGCTATTAATACTCATGCCCACCTGAATCTCCACCAGGCTAGGGGAGAAAAAATGCAGTGCAAATGAACTGTAAAAATAAAGTTGGTTTTGTTTTCTTTTTTTTAATTTTGTTTTTTCTTCCAGAGTAAAAGAATGAAAATAGGGTAAATCAAGCACTCAGGTTGTCAGGGGACAACTGCCCTCAGAAGATCGAGGGATGGCATGCAACAAACAAGTGTTAAATGGTTTAACAGAAGGGGATTTAGGCTGTGCTAAGAAACAGATTGTTTTGACTTGAAGGGAGGAGGAGAGGAGAGGTTGTTATTAAATTGGCAATTGACAATTAATTTAAGGACAAATTAAACAGATAACTGAAGGTTTATGAGGTTGTCTTATCAGCATCCTTTTAAGCTTTCTTAAACCTCTGCTTGTCTCTAGCTCTTCCTCTCTGCAAACACCTTTTAGGTGTTTCACTTCTGTTTTTACCTCATGATTTGCAGTTTTATTTAGCAGACTTTTCATCCAAAGCAACACACATCTGAGGGTTGATACGACACAAGCAAGGATCTTGTCAGGAAAGAGCAACACAAGTGCTGTGAAGCTAAGTTCCAATAGGGCATAGGTGCCAATGGGCAGTGCACAGAATGCATAGAGCTGATTTTTTTTTTCTTTTATCAGTCCGTCAAATGCAGAGGTGTTTGCAAAAGAGCTGGGTCTTTAGTCTTTTTCTAAAGATTGAGGAGGATCAGATGGAGTTTGGTAAGTCGTTCCATTACCAGGAACTACAGAAGAGCAATAGCTAGCAACTTAGGGCCCTGTTGTGGTGTTAATACCAGGGGCCTTTTATTGGCAGACCGTGGTGAGCAGGAGGGAGCTTAGTCCTGACTGACGGAGTTCAGGTAGGCAGGAGCTGTTTTCGATGATGTTTTGTAAGCGAGTGTCAGGGTTTTGAATTTGATGTGGGCAGCAGCTGGGGGCCAGTTGAGAGATGTGAACAGTCGGGTGATGTGCTGTTTTGGACTGGTTGAAGACCACATGTGCCCCTATGTTCTGGATCATCTGCAGAGGTTTGAACATTTGTACATTCAGGGAGGCCTGCCAGTGAAAAATTTCAGTGGTCAATTCTAAATATTAAAAGAGCCTGTACAAGGAGTTGTGCTGCATGCTCAGACAGGTAAGGTCTGATCTTCTTTTTGTTATACTGGGAAAATTGACACAACCGAGCAATTGAGACCATGTGAATCTTAAAGATTAGTTGTTCATCGATCAAGCAACCCAAATTTCATGTTGGGTTGATTTGAGCTGGATACTGATCTGTTGTTGTATAGTGGGACTGATTGGGATGGCAGAAAGCTTGGTCATATAGAGGTTAAGTTGAAGGAGGTGGTCTTTCATCCATGTCGAGATATTAGCAAGGCATGGGCCACATGGTGGCTCAGTGGTTAGCATTGTTGCCTCACAGCAAGAAGGACCCTGTACTTGCATGGGTTTCCTCCGGTTTCCACCCATTGTCAAAATAACATGTGTGATAGGTTAATTCTCCTGTCAGAGCTTGTGATGAAGGTACTGACATAGATCTGGAGTTGGTCCCTGGGTGCTTTGCTGCCCACTGTTCCTAGTACTTAGGCTGGGTTAAATGCAGAGACTGAATTTTACTGTACAACTGTATGTGTGACAAATAAAGTAACTTTACATACTCTCAGTGTCAATGATAACTCGCTGTGAAACACTATCACATAAACCCCATCTCATCTGCACGGCCAGTTCACTGTATTAATTTCTCATCCTAATTTAAACAACGATTAATTAAAATTGGAGTCTTCTTTTTTTCTCCCCACTGTGCGTGGCGGCAGTGTAATCCTTCACAGAGTGGCTGTTTCAGCTCTGCAACCTGTATTCATGAGCTTTTATCTAAGCAATGCTTTATTGTAACAGTGGTGAATAGCATTTCATGTATCTGTGCAGGCGCACGGATGGCAGTCTCAATGGGCCCCATTCTATCCTATCTTCATCTTAACAAAGAGCAATTTTCCCCCCATTGTGCACTAATACACAACACACATCTCCACATCTCTCTCATCATCCAGTGGTACAGTAATAAATACAACATCTCTCTCTAGTTCTCTGTCCATCTCTCAAAGCATTACGCAGCTCTGTTTTACTTGATTACAATGCACAAAAGAGGAAGCACCACATATTCAACTCTGGCCATCGGAGACCCAAATTCCAATTGGGAAATCATCCTCTAAATGCAGAGAAATCATTCTGGAATGGGACAATGCCCCGTGTTAATAAAGCACCCTCCTGCAGAGTACAATGGAGTCATTGATCATCTCATGTCATCATTAAAACCCTGCGTTTCATCTCACAGTTTTAATAAAGGAAAAATGTCAACCGTTTACAGGGCAGAGAAGATGGATCACTTGATATTCTGCCATTGATTATGAGATATGTTTATGAGGAGTTGGACTCATAGGTCCTTGTGAGGATACTCTGTCCTTCTCTCTCTCCCCTTTTCGCCACCTTGCAGCTTCTATGTATATCAATATTACATAGTGCAATTCCCAATCATCTCTGCACCACGTCTGCTGACACGACATCACTATAGAGCATTGACAGTGAACTGTAATTGCACATCATTGTTGCTTTGCCATAATTACAGTTGTGATAGTGCACAGGGAGAAAACGACTTAATAGTCTCTGGGTAATTACCCCAATTGACTAGATGGTATCTAATTGGATTGTTTGACATTGTGTGGATGTGTACATCTTTGCATGTCTTGCATGTGTCTGTGTGTATAAGTGTGTAAGTAATTGATGACAAAAAAACAACAACAGGGGACTGTATTTGTGGGAACAGCAGGATAGCCTTTCTCTATATCCAATGACATAGCACATACACTTAATTTTACTTAAGGAACCAATTAAAATCCTGCTTTAAAATTTTCAGTTTCTCCTCATGTTTTAATTATAATATAATAATTGCAAACAGTCTCTTTCATTCTGAAAAGGAATTCATTCTGAATTCCTTGACAGAAAGTAGCTGGTCGATTCATATTTTCAAGAGTTCTAATAATTTTAACAAAGCTTCAGAACATTTCAGAGTGCTAAGTCCATTTAAAAAAAGGTGGTAATTAATGGATAGCTTTCATCAGATTCGAAATTCCCCTTGTAGTAGTTTTTTTTTTTTTTTTTTTTAAATCACTGTCTCACACCACACTCCCAAGGAAGATTTTCTGACTCAAGTAAACTTGAGTGTGCCTCAAAGATCATTACTAGGTCCACTGCTATTTACTATGTTGGAAATTCTTTCCTGGACACCAAGAAGAAAAGCCTTGGGCATCTGCTAAATAAATATTACATAATCAGCTCAATTTAGCCAATGCTGTTTCATCAACAGCCATGTACTCCATGTTATGATCTACAGGCTACCAATCACCAGTATTAAAAACGTTAGCAAAATGCTGCTTGAAGAATATTAAAGCCAATCAGAAGATTTGATCACACTGTACACTGTGCCCATGTCGAGCCAGATCTGATTTCAAATAGCTTCTGCTAGCATATATATATATAGTAAACAAGCTCACACAGTCATATTTATCTGATTTCAGCATCCTGTATGTACCCTGTCTCACCTTCCGATCATAGGGTGCTGGTTGGCAGACTGTCAACAACAATCAAAAGTAAATTAGCAAGCAGCAGAGCATTTCCTACCAAGCTACATATCTTTAGAACCGCCATCCCCTCGGGAAGATAAACATGTGAAAATCTTCAAATCAAATTCACTGTTTATAATGGGAAATACACACTCTATAGATTTAAAGAGTGTTCCAGATTTCCACTACTCAGTCCAGAGCTGCCTTTTTTTTTTACTCCTCACTCACACTCACTTCCTGTCTGGTAGGAGTTAAACATGTCTGCTTAAGGTGTGTGTTGTCTTGCACAAAAGCAAGAAGGAAAGCAAAGTCCTTTGTGATGATATCCTATATGTGAAGGGCTGTGTAAACAAACTTGACCTTCACCCAACTATCACTCACCACAGCTGGACCTTTCTCTGCTCTGAAGTGAACCTGTTCTGTAACAAAACATGGCACCCATTTCCAGTTGGATTTTGATATTGAACATTTCTACAAACTAGTTTTGCATTTTGTAAATTATAATAAAATAAGACTCGCCTTTGTAATTGTGCAAAAGTCTGTAGACCTGAGTGTGTTCATATGCATGGCCTTGCTTGTGTGTCACTGAACTGATCAAATAAAGCCAAAGCTATCTATAATCTATAAACCAGGGTCACAGACCAAATGACAGACATAATCTGTAGCAAAGCCCGTCTTAGCAGATGATTTGGGCCTTGGCTCAATAGTTTACACATTGTTCCATATTCACAAATCACCTCTTAGCAGGCAAGCTGTGCACAGATCAACAGCCGCGGCTCATCCGAGGAGGCAAGTAAGCATTTTACAGCCTCTTTGGTCATAAAAAAAAGCTATAAGGAAGGTTTCATATTTTTGACTATTAAATTACAGAGGTGTGGAAAAAAAGCCAAAAGCATTTTGTAACCCAGAGTCAGTTCTGCAGAAAAAACGCAACAGCATATCCTGATCAGCTCACTTCACTGTCTCTTTTACAGTATGTGAGGTCAAAAGGTTATCTATGTTGTCTATTCCCTTTTTGAGAGATATTCATTATGCTATGCTAAGCTGAATCATTCAAACATCTGTTTCATAACACAACAACATACTTCATTTTAATTTGATCTCAGCTGAGAAGGTAAAACTGTATGTGATCTATACACTCTTCACAGTACAGCAAAATATTACACCACATCATTCTTTGACATAGTCAATTCATGTTGACATTGCTACTTCTAATGGCACTGTGATGTTTTCACAGAGTCAACATCAGTTTAAACAGCCATCTTTCATTATCACATATTAAACAGGATTTTATCCAATTTATCTTACACCCGTTGATGTTCAGCTTCTTCTTCTTTTTTGTGGAGCTATTTGTAAGATGTTTGGCGAGTGCAGTAATCTCTGTATACAGGGAAATGGAGAAGGCTACAACTCTCTGAGCGAGTTTGATTGGGGACACAACATTTAATGCATGCATGTAATCAGAAGAGGGGTTAGAGTGATGGGAGGACAACCCAGTGTTGGAGAGTGATCCAAAGTAATTATCCAATGGCTATATTCAATAAATAAATAGCAATACAATTTTATTAATAGACATAAAAACAATGTTAATCACAAAACTAAGTATAATATGTGGCTGTAAGCTTTAAAAAAGACTTTAAGTGGAACTGGTTATATTAATAAGTTACTACAAACATCTCAAGTGTAAATGATATACAAGTTAATGAGGCTGAATAAAAGCATAAAAGCATACAACTCAGATCTCTTTGTTTCACTCCAACAGTCTTTGAACAGATCTGAACAACACTGCTCAGGCTGCGTCTGTCTTTCACTGTCAGACTGTGAAGCCAGCGAATAAAAGAAAAGGTTAGAAGCCTCTCAACAAAAGGTTGACTAAAAACGACAACGATAACTGAACTGAGTTAAGAGGAGTTGTTTGGAGAAGGTGCACTCACTGCCATCTTCATCAATAGTCACTGTCACTTAATATGTTTGCTCATTAGCTCTCTGAAAGGGTCTTAGATGTGAGATGTGGTTTAGACAAAGCATCCATTATGACACCCTTATCTATAAAGATGTCATAATAAACTCAGTGTGAGTGTACTCCCCAAAGGTTTTCAGGTTTCTTGAATAGAAAGTTTCTGTGTTACTACCCTTGACCATCCCTGCAACCGGTGTCATGTGGGACAAACGTGTGTGGACGGACATTCCATTATTGTGATCTACTTAGGCTAAGGCTTTTTGTAGGATAGTAGACAAATGGGACACACACACACACACACACATACACACACACACACACACACACACACACACACATAGAGTGTCAGTGGGGTCTGTGACAATACTACTATCTGGCATTATCAGTTAAGGCGGATCTTCATGCTTGTGTGGGTAGGTATGTCTATATGCGTGTGAGTGTGAGTGATGGTGAATCTGGCTTCTCATATTCTGGCAAAACTATCTGGAGTTCAGTGGATTTGCATATTGAGCATGTTACAAATACAAAGCAGTGTGCCTCACACTGGACAGTGTTTCCCTGCCCCCCACCACCAGGCCCCAGGCTGTCAAAGAGGGCAACCAGATAAGACAGTGGAGGCATGGATTAAAGGTTGAAGGGGCACAGCAGCATATGGTGCCCCCTGATATCCACGCCCCTTATATTGTTGTTGGACTAACACCGCCTACGTAATAGCTAAAAGAACAAGTTCTTGCAGGATGTAAGAAAACGGTGCTCATCTTTGTTTTTTTTTATAATTCAACCGTTTCAGTTTAGAATATGGTCTCAACAGGTTTCAGCGGCCAAAGGGTCATCAAATTAAACCAGTGAAATATAAAAAACAATTATTCAAGCAAGAAAATAACAAGAAACGTATCTAGAATTTTTAAACAGCTAAAAGAAGAAGATGAGTTTGAGCAACAGATCACCAGTGTTTACAGGAAATGAGGTCCTCTTGTGATTTCAACATCATTTTTTCAATAAAAAGTCAAGAGAAAAATGGGAGAAAGGTGAAAGCTGCTGATCTGGCTCCAGTCCCTCACAAAAAACACTTGCAACACTGCAGTTTTTATACTATTAATTTCTTTCTTTCATTTTTATTAATCTAATGTTCAACCTTTTTTTAATAATCAAAAAGGAACACAGGTAACATCCACATATCATGAGAGCCCTTGCCAACTGACCTGTTTGCTCACTGTAAGTCTCTGTATACAGGTATTAAAGCAAGCATTACAAGCTAAAATGCCTCACCTGTAATATGACACTACACACACTAACAATTAGCAACCCATCAAAAAGCTCCTTGACACCAATTCCCCTCACCCACAAACCACAAACCACAAACCACTCCAAGAGAAGCTACAATACAAAGTTCAACCAAGCAACCAAAATACAAACATTTTGATAAACTGTAGTTATCCTACAAATGTAACTATGAAGGCTTTTGTAGTCATCAAGTGTCTCCTATGGGCAACGGTGTGTTTGTATATCTGTATGTAGTCGTGTGCACATATACAGTATACAGTACTGTATGTGTGCGCTCCCCAGTTTGTCCCACCTGTGCCCCCTCCTGTTCTATAGGATACAACAGTGGACAACAATGCACAGATGAGATCTCTCTCTCTCTCTCTCTCTCTCTCTCTCTCTCTCTCTCTCTCTCTCTCTCTCTCTCTCTCTCTCTCTCTCTCTCTCTCTCTCTCTCTCTCTCTCTCTCTCTCTCTCTCTCTCTCTCTCTCTCTCTCTCTCTCTCTCTCTCTCTCTGTCTCTCTCTCACTGTGTGCCTTAACGCACCATTCATCCTGGCTGTTCGCATGCATCAGACTTGACATGCTCATTCGTTGTCTGCAAGGACAGAACAGCCAAGGACCACTTTTCAGCCTCATCCCTGAAAAGTCATTGGTGTGTCGATTGAGTGTGCAGGAAGGTAGAGAAAAAGAGACAACAATTTGGAGAGAGGCAAAGAGAGAAATAGCAAGTGAAAAAGAAAGACAGCAAAAGAGAGTGGAATTGGAAGAGTGTTGTAAAGGGAGGCTATATGAGGAGACAAACACAGAGGTGCAAGGATGATTTAAAGCAAAAGGTAAAGGGGTGTAGATGCTATAAAGACAGAGGAAAAGGGAAATTAGAGGGATATTTTTGACAGAATGACACCTGAGAGAGAGACCACAAGAGCAACACTAGCGAGAGAGCAGGGCTCTGGGGCGCTGTACAAAAGGGGGACTAATAATGAATCTACGGTGAGCTGCTGTGCAACCTTTCCTACAGGGAGCGATTCAGGCAGTAAACACACATTTACTTAGAGCCAAAGTGTGTCACACCCAGAGCTCATCGTCCATTCCAGCAGGGAAATCTTATTTCAGTGTCCTTACTTTGTGGTTTGTTGGATTAGCCTCACACATACACCACAAACCACAGCTGGCCTTACTGAAGCGTCTAATGGTTGTATTTTTCAGCCATTTGACTTTTGAAGGATAATCTCAGTTTATTACAACTTGTAGAATTAACTTACATAACTCTTGTAGTTTTGTCCTGTTCCGTTTGCTGAGATAACAATGCAGTCGCCAAAAAGTTTGATGGGATCTATAAAAGCAAATATCACGTGAACAGAGACCAATCAGGTAAGAAACATGGGGCTTGTCTGTGGTGCAGTGGTCTTAGACACGTAACATATAAATGCAGCATTCCTGGTTCATACCTGAGAGTTTTAATGTACAGTAAGATGGTCGGACATCACTTCCACATCTCAACAATTAACTTATGATGCAGTGTTATTATTACAAAAATTTCCCTTTAACCCTTCTCTGCCACCCTGCTCCCTTCAGCATCATATTTTTTGATGATGTTGATCACAGAGTTAATAATAGAGAGAACCTGCACAAATAAAACAGCAGCGTTTTACCCCAGCAGTCAGTTTATGAATTACCTATGGCAGTGAAAAGCCCTGGGCATATTTAATGCAGGAGAATCTGTCCCCTTTTTCACTTTGTTCCCCTCTATTCTCTCCTCTTTGCAGTTTTTCTGCATTTTCACTCCATTAGCAGCATGGCATTAGCAGGTGTCAAGACAACAGGCAGAGGGATTTCAAGTTTAGCTCCTCCACTCACCCTGACCACATTGTTTCTGAAGAAGTGGGATTAATCGATGTTGAAAGGTAAAGTGGTAAAGGATCTCACTAAACTAGCACGCTGCTGTTAGGGGAATGAAAGCCTGATTACAGGAAAACACAGAGTAGGACAGTAGCAACAAAAAGCTTGCATATTCTGTCTCCATCCATACTAAAAACCATGTCATGTCTGAGACTTCTAACCCTTAGAAGCTTTTAAAAACTCAAAGGAGAGACGTAATTTCTGTAGCCAAGCACCTGACAGGGTAGGTAGCCATTACAGAAGAGAACAGACAACCCATCATATGCAACGATGAGCAATTTACAAAATTACATTCCTCTACAATATGAAATTATCTACAGTCTATTTTTAGAGCATGCGCAATTATCAGGTCAAGGCAACTCAATTGACCACCATGTACTCAAAGCAGGTCACAGGATCTGCATTATCTCGCAGTGTGACAACAGCGAGCTCAGCTGCTGGGATCATCAAGTACCGCGGGGTCTCTTAGTTCTTGTGTGGATCAATTAACAATCAATTTCAAATTAGTGAAGCAAGGCCACAGTACTCCAGGGAGCACAGTGTAAAAGACCTATATATGCAGTAGTCCTTGCTTCAGGACACATGTCAGGAAAGTGTGACCTAAAACTACCCACAGCTGAGTCTGCATCATTCTGCCAGGGCTCCTGTAAATGCAGCACACAAAGTAAAATTGTATTTAGCTGTCAGTCATGAAGTTATTAGTGGGAATGGACTGCATGCTTTCCCTGAAGGAGAAGGAGAAGTGTGATTGTTGTTGTTCTGTATTGTGCTATACAATGCAGTGCTGTGAAATCGGTGCAGTTTAGAAATGTTGAAGGTGACTGCTTACATCATCATCATCATAATAATAAATCCTCATCTCATTCACCACCAATTTAGCTAAGTTTGGTGGGTATCAAAGGCTAAAACCTATGATTAATCATTGACTCAAATTAGTAATTCGTGTTCTCAAATTCCTAGTCATTCCCTTCTAATTACACTATTTGTGCACCCAATGTGCAGTACTTATTACACTCCCTCAATTTAGCAACTTGTGCCCTCAAATAACTTAAATTGCTTAAATGGAACTATTTAATTTGTTCCCTAAAATTGCTCTTCTGAGATCATAAATCACTTAATCAATTTCTACATAATTGAATTAGTTTACTGATTTGGTTATTTTTGTCTTGTTTTTTTTCTTCACTTTCTTACTTTTGTATTTACTTCAGATTTGATATACTTCAGATTTGGTTGTAACACGATGGGTTATTGGTGACATCACAACAGAGAGTATGAATCTGCCTAAGGACATAGGACATTGTTTAGATTCTATATAACTTTCTGGAAACTGATTATCAATTCTATGAACCAAATGAAAGGGTATAAATGGCTGATTTAGGGTAATTTTTTATCATAAACAACCATCACATGAACCTTTTTGGCTCCATGCCTTATGGCTGCAGGCAGTAAGGGGGTGCTTATTTTTGAAATGTGCCCAATTTTCAATTTATTTCCAAAATCTGTGACCGACCAAGTCACAAAGGCTATTTACGAATTCACCCTCTGCAGAAAAATGAACAGCTGAACAGACTGAGTTTCTTTTCATCTTAGCGTTAAGTTCACTGGAGAGTGTGAATCTGCCTAATGAACCTAAAAGACAATCTGACTGTCTGGAACCTGAAGGACTGCGATTGGTAGATCGAACTGTTGAGGTTATTATAGTCCAGGGGAACCTTGATCCATTGGGATCCACCGTAATTTATATGCCAGGGGGAATATGAGACACACATCCTGCCTGTTAGCACACACTTGTGGGAATAATGTGTGTGTTGGAGCATTTTCTTTGCCATTGATCTGAGCTCGTAAAGGCTTACAATGATAAACACTGCGACTATTCTTGGTAATACCAGAGATCAAGTTAACGATTCTCTGGCACATACTGATTGAGAGCTGCAATATATCACAAACACACACACACACATATGTGAATGATGTAGGAAGGCCTTTGTAAAAATATAAGACAATTAACATTGATTGTTACAAACCTCAATGTTTCAATAGGAGTCCTAAAGGTACAGCAAACAGTTACATTTCCACCAGGCTTTTGAGGATAAATAAAGTAAAGATAGTCCTTAAATCAAGCATAAAGTGTAGCCATTGGTGCTGGAACATAGATTGTGGTGATTGAATGAGACTTCTGTTAAAAAAACTGAGCATTTTTATAACATTAATGTGATATTGAGAAGAATCTTGTACAAGAGTCTGACTCAACTAAGAAACAATAAATATTCTTGTTAGAGTGGAGTCAGTGCGGAAAACCCCAGTTTGTGACCAGTTTAGACCATTGACTCACATGAAAGTAATGACTAAACTGAAGACATTTCAAAAATGTGTAAAGCTTGCTTACATGTGCCATGTGAGAAAACAACAAACTAAAACTGATTCATAGTTGCAACACTTCTCAAGACTTTTAACTTTGCCATCCATATTTCTATGTCTGTATCTGTATGAACCAAATATCTGCTAAGGTACTGCTGTGATCGGGGAGTTCTGTCAGCAAAGGTCCTGTCAAACCTCAAGTGCCAGCAAAGCAAAGCTGCTCATATCGAGGAAAGGATCTTCAGGGTGCCACGACATGAGGAAGACATCCGCTTTAAATATGTATAAGCCTAGAGCTCTCCACAAACGCAAACACTCTCTCACACACACACACATGCACATACATACCCTCAAAAGGAGAATCAACCTAAAAGATAGTCTTTTCCAAATGCTACAATCTGTCACAGCGTGTTATGGTCAAAGATACTTTCATATACATTTAAATATGCAGTGTGTAGTATTTAGTGGCTGTGCTTTCCTTACATTAGAATGAGTTTGTCAAGAACAGACAAAACCAAACACTGGCTCTAGAGAGGCCCTTTCGTGTTTTTTGCAAGTTTCATGGCCATCTCAGGTTCTCCTACGTACTTCAAAGGGATGAGTGAAGGCGATGGATTGCAATCTGCAACCTAACTGTTAGATGCCACTCAATCCTACACACTGATCCTTTAAAGTATGATAAATCACTTGTGTTTTGAAGCCCAGTCACAGAAAAGCTGTTTCTGCTTTTTGATTAAATCATCACCTCTGCCCCTGTAAACAAACACACACAGCATTTTACATTCTCGAGTTATAAACTGGAGGTGTTGCCTGCTGTAGGTTTTCACAGCAATGATCATGTGGCTCAAGCAGTTTCAGTTACTTTGAATCACTGATGAAATGTCTTCATTGCTTGGTAGGATAGTTGAAATGCTTGAAAACACCAGCACAATGCCTCTGCACAGAGTGATGGAGAGTTGACAGAGTTGTTCAACTGACTGGAATGAACTTCCAACACAAAGTTTTACATCGAGTACCTCCAGATGAACTCCTGTTTTGATAAGAGACACCCCATTTCCCCAACACCCTTTTTAATCATCTACCCCAAATGCAGTTAAAAACACAACTTATCACATTTCGGCATCAACACCTTCACCCTGCTCCTCACACACTCATGATTCACTCATGATTCTCTCATTTGCCACTCTGATTAAAGGTAAAACCAACCCCAAAAACCTCTAAACCCCAAACCTCCAAACCCCCAAACCTCTGTGAACTGACCACATCAGATGTTTGCCCCAGATGCTTGGCCCACTGCCGCGCAGCAGAGCCGCCTGTGGACTCTTTGGGGCCTAGTTTAATGTGTGCTTAAGAGACTGTGGGACTGGGCGAACGCTGTGCTCTCTCTCCTCCAAATATCTGCCCATCTTTTATTCATTCATACTCCCAGGATGGCCGCTGATGCCATCATCTGAGGACCCCATCGTCTGAAGTTCTGTGCGCCTCTGTCGCTCAAACATACACACGCGGACGCACACACGTGCATGCACTTTGCAAGCGGTCCCAGGGGTCTTTTAATTTTTTGAGAGGTTATTTTTAGTGAGAAAAATAATCGAGGTGGAAAGTTCCATCTGTCCAACACTCTTGTTCCAGCTGCTCCTTTTTAGCAGCAGGCGGAAAGAGAGGGGGGGGGGGGACATTACTTATCAGATAAATCTGACACAGACGGGATTTTTTTTATCATATGCATTCTGCACAAGCAGGATTTTTTAATTTAGAGGCTTCTTTTAAGTTAGATGCTAGGTGTATGGCATTTTTTAAAGACAAAACACTGCAAGATCGCCTGTGGTTACAATAGTGGGAGTATGTTTAAATGGCTTTGTGTGCTGTTCAAAGCTCTTGTTACCCTGCTCCCTCTCATTTCTTATTATCTGTAACCACCTGCAATAAAAATCTAAGCTGCTTTGAAGAGGCAATAGAAGCATTGCAGCAAGCATGGTTTTGTTGATTATCAGAACTGCAACACATTGTCACATACAGTATGGTTCTCTAAATAGTGCTGAAATAATAGTTTTGTTATTTATTTATTTATTTAATTTTTATTTTGTTTTATTACTTTTCAAACTAGTCTGTCTTTAACCCCGCCAGCTGGAAGTCTCTTCTGCAAAATCACCAAAGCCAGTCTCACTGCTTCTGTGAACCCAGTGCAACTGTGTGGCATAAATCACATTTGAGTGAAGGATTGATTGACAAATTAAATCATAAAACCCAGCAAGGGGGACGGTGTAAACAACAGAGCAGACTTGCTATGTAATTTCATACCAGGACTTTCAGCAGAGCCTCAAATGTTAACAAGCTCACAGAGAAAGTGAAGAAAGCTAACTGGTCTAAGTTCAGCTTTGATGCCAACATGAATGCCCTGAATGCCAATGAGCTTGAGTAACACTCCATGTTGTCTTTCTTTTTATGCTCGAGCACCCCTCGATCCTCACTGGACTCTTTATTTCAAACATACGGACAGCGGAATGGAAGCCTGGAGGCTAATCTGAACATTTCAGTGTATGCAAATTTGAAATGTTCCATAAGATCTATTATGCAGAAAACCAAAACAAACTAGTTGAAAAGTTCAGAGCCACCACCTCCGCTTGAATTTAATTTACTGAATTGATTGGACCTCCGGATCGGTCTCTGCCACACCCTGGAGGGTTGATCCGGGTGAATCGTTAAATCAGGGCATGGACAGAGCAGCTCTGTGCTGGTATCGCCTGGGGGGTTCGTTGTGACAACAGCTGAACCAATCAGTTTATTAGCATAAAGCCTATACTGTTTATTCTCCTAACTTTTAGAAACTTTCTTCACACACTCAATGCAGTGCACATCTGAACAACCCAACTTTTTGTTCAGTGTATTGCTGCGAGATGCCCATTGCTAATTGAGAAGAAGGGATGCAATATTTATGTGTAACTTGGGAGGCTTGATGGTTGAAGAAGGACATGACATATCCTCTAACTAATGCTGAAAGTACGAGGGGGGCCCTGCCATAAACTTGGCCGTGACTAATGCCTGTCAAAATCACTTAAAAACTGTCTTTCCTCCTGTCATAGTTGCACACAGTTTCCTGTTCTTCCAAAACTTTCCTTTTTTTAAGCTCCTTTTTTAACTATTTACTGTATATCAACAGCCACAAAAACACACCGGATGGCACATCAAAAACAACAGACAAGGATAAATGTATGTGAGGTAAATGTGAAATGATTCAGGCTACATTACATAACAATAAAGCACAAAACAATCCAGTGTAATGTAATGAGCTAATCCAATCAATCTAGTGACAATGTCTGACATGAAAAAGTGGAGGTCAGTACACACAGCCAAAACAAGCAAACCACAATCAATACTGAGTTTGCTGCATCAGAATTTATTTATAGAAACACTGGCTGCTCCCCACCAAGACGCAAGAGGAGAGAGAAAAAACTGTCCAGTGAATGAAGCTTCTTCCTGAACAGGTTGGGCTTGATAATGGAGCTGCTGAGAGTCATTTGTAGATTTGAACCTTTGCTTATTAAAGGGGCGCAGGTTTCTATGGAGTGGCCACAATGCACAGTTTTCATTTTGAATCAAATCAGAAAAGCTTGTGTGTGTGTGTGTGTGCGTGCGTGTGCATACATACATATATGAATCATATATTATATGTTTGTGTCTGTCTGTCTGTGTGTATGCTTGTGTGTGTTTGTCTGTGTGTGTGTCTAAGTTAAAGCTAAGTAAAGCTGACAAGACTCTATATATCCACTCACTGCAGAGGTATACAGCTATATAAGGGAGCAGCGGAGTCAAACACCTGGGCAATCAGGACTAAATTCAATCTCTGTCCAAGTTCTGTCCAAATTGACATGTCAGGCTGGTGTGTACGTTAGGTGTGTGTGTGTGTGTGTGTGTGTGTGTGCGTGTGTGTTCGGTTCAGTGGAAATGCTTTTGTTTCTAGACACGAGCCTCTGGGGGGGCTTGGTCGGCATTCTACCGTTTTTCTGCCCTCCTCTGCTTTATTTTCTGAAAGACAGAAAGTATTGTAGGCTATATGAAAAGAAGGATGAGGATTATTTCAAGGATTTTTTTTCATTTCCACTTATTTAACAGCCTTATAATGCATATCAACCATGTACATATATTAACCTACACCATGTTTGTGTGGATACAAAAGATATCCATTTTTTGAATGGTGCCATTAATATTTACTTAAACTCTACTTCTATTTATGAATGTTTTCAATGTTACTCTCTCAAAGCTCTCTCTCAACATCAGGAAACATTCTAGCAGGCTTACTTAACAAATATCATAAATATTACTTACAATATTTAAGAGAAATGATATAATACATCATAATAAAGCCAACCTAAAGTATGACAAACTCGCTAAACTCACAAGCTCTCTCTATAGCATCACTTCCAATAACCATCAGACTATACGAAGTGAGATGAGGTCAATAAACTTGGAATTTAATGCAACACATACATAGTATAATTCCCATATGAGAATCGTGGGAATATACAGTGATTTTCCTTTGGGGTTGCCTGCTCTCCTGTGCTGCCTGGTCACCACGCTTCCCGTTAATCGGGCGGATTACCAGCGCAACCCTCCACCGTCTGCTCCGTTTCTATTTCAAAACACAGACTCTCTCACTACTGTGTCACGTTTTAATATGTATCGGTGGCGGTTGTGTAATTTAACGAGAGAGAAAAAACCCCAATAATACTAATAATAAAACTGTAATTTTAGTCCTTGCGTAAGACACGCGTATGAGGCGAGGCTGAGCGCATTATGGATAAGACGACAATCAAAAGTGCTTTTGGGAGCGACGACATGGCGCCTAGTGCTGGAGAAAAGTCATCCTAAATCAGTGTTTTAGTTTTTGTGGAAATGCTGGGGATTTGTCAGCCTGATCCAAACATACAGTATTAAGAAGGAGGAGGAGGGGAGGGAGGGTCAAATGGATGTGGCACGCGCTCTTGGAGAGGAGAGGTTGAGCCCGTGGCACAATTTAATTCCAGATACATCTGTTTTTGCAGTACTGATGCAGATGTATTGTAATAATGATTCGTCCACGTGATTCAAAATCTCTAAGGCTTTTGAGATAGTTTCTCTAACCTACCACAACTACAACTGTTACTATTTTACTAGTACTGTTACAAGGCCTATTATTACTATTATTTGTACAATATGTGTGCAAGGTGCATTATTCTAGAAATAGATAGCCATACAAGTTTCCAAGTGTCAGAGAACTTACCCTCCATGCAGAATATGACCATCCAGGCTATCCATAGGTCCGAGTTATGAAACTTCACCATGGTTCGTAACTGTTCAGTGCTTCGTTCTCAGTTTTTAGCCCAGTGCCTACTTCTTTAGGCTGTATCTGCTCCTGCTCACAGTTTCCTTGAAGAAAAGTAACTGTTTCTTGTAATGGCATGAGACATGAAAGCAGTCCAGGATTTTTACGCAGCGCACACAAGTGACATTTTCCTAAAACAACGTGAAATGTTCAAATGTGTGAGCAAAAATAATCTTGACAGCATTTCTATCCAGCACCAGGCATGCGTCTCTCCTAAGGGCGTTCTTTACTCCGATCCTCTCCTCCCGTTCTTTGGTAGCTGCCAGTCACTCCAAGACTATTTTCTTCCCCGGTCCTCTATCCAGTCAATTTACGCACGCTTGGAAAAACTCAGCGTGCACCTGCTGCTGAACGGAAAACTGTCCCCTGTCGCTAAAAGTGACTTAGAAACTGATGAGAAACTGGCACTTTTCCTCTACGCATGGCGAGTCTCTCCAACGCGTCTTGTTGCGCTCCATGGTTTCTGTGTGTTCTGCTGAGGCTGAGCCGACCTGCGAGCAAACCACACAGACCTGGAAACAACACTATTTCCGATGAGTATTTTTCAAAGTAAAATAGCCAGGGGGGCAGAACGGAGTTATTCATTTATTTATCAATTGTTTTCATTATAAAGCCCTCACGGATTCGTTCCTTAATCGTTTGTAGTAGTTCCTTATAAATTGTTACTATAGATTCTGAAGAGTATTTGAGGAGAAAACAGTTACCAAAGGTCAGACTGTCAATCATAGTAGAACCACTTAACTCCTTTACATATGTACTTCACACACTTTCTTTTATTTTAGAAGTTAGTCAGGCTGCAAGAAATGTTCTTTTTTTTAAAATTCAGTTGCCCATTAAATTAAAGTACAAGTAAAAGTCAGACCCTATAAATCCTACACAAGAGAATTCTGGTTACATGTGAAACATTTATTTGAGTTCTGAGAATAATGTGTAAACTTTAAACTGGCTTTATAATCAAAACGAATCATTGCACTGAATTCGTTTATTCATGCATGTATATGTGTTGCACTAAATACTCAAGAACACAATTAATCAACCAATCAGGATTCTGCTACTTTAAAAAGGCTGACTCGTTGCTTTGGCAGCTTGTCCAAAGAAACTCACCTGGACTCAAAGTACATTTATTCTGTAGTTTAGATCCACCTGGCTTCCTGTTTTAGTCTGACTACATTTGTGCTGCTTGACGGCGTTTAGCAGCGGGAGACCGCAGCCCGGCTGTTGCTGGGATACCGCTGACGCCAGACAGAGAGAAGAGACGTTCGTGCCCCCCTGCGGTGCGTCCAGAGAATACCGACAGAATAGAGGAGACGAGGATAGACTAGAATAGAATAGAATATCTGTTGTGTGCTTACTTCAAAACGGACTAAGTATGGCTCTCTATGGCTAAACATAATTAAATATGATCAATAATATTCAAGATTCAAGATTTGTCATTTCTCAGAACAAAACCAAAAACAGTGCACTTGCAGAATAAATGATTTTTGAGTTTTACTTTTTATTCATGGGCATGTTTATATGTTTAGTTATTGAAAATGTAAGCCAGCAGTAAGTATAGAAAAAAACAGAAATAACCATAACATCTCCAAATTAATCTTCATACTGAAAATAAGTAATTTGATATTAATTAAGGTTCATTCATATGGTATGCAGGTTGTTTTTTTGTTTGTCGCTTTCTTCAAAATCTTGGTTTATGAATTTATTGTGTAATAAATGTATCATTTCTGTTCCCACTAAATTGCATTTGTGTTTTGCTTACCATCCTCCTCATCGGGCCTACGTGTGCGACATTTATGTAATTTACTTAACAATTGGCCAATCTCATTTCAAGTAGTGTTTAAAATAATAATACTATAGCTACTGCTGGCCTAATTCTTCATTTTCTGGCAAAATTACAGGATTCATCAGCCTTTTTGCTCATTGTTGCTACATTAAGGCCCTGCAGTCTGAGTCATTTAATCATTTGTAATGTTATATCAGTGCGGTGAGTCTGCAACACAGAGATATCCTACAATGACAGCTTCACTCCAGGTGAGTCCTTCACCCAGTCCAAGTCTGTTACACATCAGAGGCGCTAAGAGAAACACACACACACACAAAACAAACAGCCATACACATTCTTTAAAATCTATATGACAGAGATTAACATGCTATTTAAAAGACTAACACACTATTTCATTTAAGCGTTTTGATCTTGCATAAGTTATAATGAGATTTTAATGTGTGGTGTAGTGTGGCAATGTAACATACAAACCATTCATTGAAAAGATCTTCTGAGTGAAGAGCAGCATTAAGGGAAGACAAACTTAGCCAAGAGTGACTGCAGGCTTAAAGGCCTCCTCAGTGATTAAAATGAGCAGGATGCATCAAACAACCTGTGTTCAGGCCTCTAATCACTCTAATCCACTGATCAAACCTCATCCACCTCAGCACTAAATGACTGCTTATATCTTTTCTACTTCACTAGACTTCTGGTGTCGACACTGTGTCCCCCCCACCACCACCACCACCCACCCCCACCGCCCCCAAAAAACCTCCAAACTTCAAAAGAGAGATGCTGTTGACTGATTTTTCTCTCTTTAAAAATTCTTTCTTAATTAGATTTTTTAGACGTTCAGAAAAGGGAATATCAAACGGGAGGACATCCATCTTTTCATCCTTTCTTGTGCACAAAGCTGTTGGCAGGATTTCACAGATGTGTAGCTGTCACTGCAGACAAATAAGGTACAAGTTAGAGAATCTTAAGGATGCCCTGAAGCTTCCACAACTCCCTCTTTGTTCCTCTCTTTCTCTTCCTGCCTGAACATTAAACTTTTTTTTACATGCATGCTCAGCTCCCTTTCTCGAAAGGTCATGCACATTTTGCGGTATTCATGCAAGTTGCATCAAAGGGACAAGAATGTCAAACACACTGGCTAACATCTTAAAAGTTTGATGCTGTAAACAGGGTTTACCTGATACCTGAAGGAGCCCTTTCTGAATCGCAGCCATTATGAAAAACACAGTCTGTAGAGAATACTGAAAGAGATTAGATAAACCATAATGTACAGCAGATCAGCAGTGCATCGACTCTTCCAACCTGTTCATATTCCTTTCCTCTGGGAAAAAAAGAATATTGTAAGAACCACAAAAAAATTCTTATGGTCCTTAGAATAAAACAAGAATAAAACTTGACACAGACAGTGATATACGTATACTGTATTTACCAAAAGAAGTAACTTTGCTGTATTGATGACCATTTGTGCTCAGGTCTTCATCTGAACTGTCCAAATGATCATTGTTTGGTATACCATCCAGAGGTTGCTGGTGTTCTATTATTCCAGACAGCAAATCACTTAATTCATCAGTCCTACTTTTTTTTGGCGACCCACCACCAGTTGTAAATCGCTCCCTTTTCATGTCTGAATACTCTTGTTTTAGAGCTAGTTTAAGGTTCTTCCACAGAGTCTATAAAAAGTAGATATCACTCATTTATGGGATGGTTTGACCCAATTTGTATTATAAGCATTTTTTATACTCACTTAAGTTTTTTGAATGAAATCTTTTTGCCTCTGCCATTGGGTGGTCTCAAGATTCATACCAGTAATCATGTTTTCTATTCCATGCCAGGTTTTTATGACCACCAGGAGACCAACAGCATGTGATTGTCCTAAAGGCTTAACCCAGGTGTTCTAATTTAGTCTCACTTACCTTACTCTATATAGCACAGTAGGACCCAGATAGGACCCACCCAGAGCAATCGCTCTGGACCCACCGGACTCTGACCGTGACGTCACAGAGGTGACTTGCCGAAAACATAGCTAGTCACAGACGAAAGAAGCCAAATTCAAGCCACGTTCATGAAAGCTACTTAAATGTTCTATCTTAACTAGTCTGAATTAAGGACTACTCCTGGCTTAATCTAAGCCGTTTGTTAAACCAGTCAATTAAGTGCTAATGATTGCATGTCTGAAGTCCTCACATACTCTTTAGCAGGGACTGATGTTTGTTATGTTCATTTCCCGGCAGCTGTTGACAAATGTAAATGACACAAGTGATGTGCCAATTCAAATGAGAGCTGCTAGACTAAAATCAAACATTAGTAATGTACAAAGTCACAACAATGTACAGGGAAACAAATTTAAAAGGAAAAATATATATAATATTCTACCTTGAGCATCAATGCATCTAGAAAGTGTTCTCTTACACCATCCACTCATGTTCCCCTTCAATACTCCCTTAGGTTAAATAAAACACAGGTTTGAACATGATTGATGGGTTAAATTGGGTCCCTTCAGTAGCCCCCAGAAAGATGCATGCTTGATTTATTATTGATTCCTCTTTGAAACCGCTCCATTTTTCTTTTTCTGTGCTCTCTATAAAAGATTTAGAAGACCTGAAGGAGATCCTCAATGTTAAATGTTGTAATTCTCTTCTCCTGACAGTCCTCGCTGGAGTTCACCATAACTTGAATATTGATGTCAGGTAAACGGAGTATCCTTTTTTTCATTTTTTTTTGTGCTGCATCATGCATTCTTTGAGCCGATCGATCATCTCTTTAGAGGTTTCACTTTTTTCCCCATGAAGGATATTTTGTTGTGGTTGAATGATTCAAACTCAGGTCCACTGATGCTACTGAGTCGCTTCAGGTCAAATCAAGCAGCTATTACACTAACTGAGGATCAAAGTCCTCAATTCTGAATGAAGAATACAGTCAAGTCCTGTCATGCATTCATCTTTCTCTAAAGAAAATCAATTTTTATATTGCACCAAAACGTGTGCTTGTGTGTATGTCCAAAATACTTGCAAATGTCCCCTTTACAGTAAATCATTACATTTATTTTACATATAAATCTTTAAAATAAAACTCCTCTCATTGTGTACTTCAACTTCAAACTTTACAAAGGTCCTTAAAATAGAAAACACTGCCATCTTGTGGTGAACAAAATATTTACTTGATAGAAGAACTACATGGAAGAAGAAAGAAGAAATCTTTGTGTTCAGAACATTTACTTCTAGGAATCAGCAGATATGTTTACACAAGACCAGCATGTTACAGTGACACCAGTGCAAGGACAAGAAGGGAGGTACTTCTGCACAGTTAGACAAGCTCATAAGAGACCAACGAACAGAGCAGGCCCGTCCCGCAGGAAGCATCAGTTCTGAAATGACAAAAAGGACAATGCTGTTACTGCAGGAAGAAAACATGATTTATTAAAGAAGATCTAGAGCCTCACATCTCCTATCTTTAATGTATGAATCTTCCTGGCAGCAGCATAAACACCTAAATCATTTCATTTTTGGAGCAGGAATGTGGCGGTGTGGATTCAGGCTGTGACAGGTCTCAGAGCACTGTGTTCACTTTTGAAGAGCCAAATTAGACCAAAGGGTGCTTTCATGACTCTCTTAGCGGACCCATTTCTCACCTCTCCCACACTAGGCAGGGTTCTTTCCTCTTTTGCCTCTGTCATTTACATGGAAAGCTATTATTCGTACAAATGTGACCAACAGGGTGTTCCAAGTGTAGCCTAAGAGTGAGCAGAAGTTGTTTGGAGATTGGCGGCAGATTAACAAGTTAAAAAGGAATCTGCAGATAAGAAGATAGTCACTTGACAACACGACTTGAGTGTTTAGTGTATGAACAATGTATGAAGACAAGCATGCACACACAGAGGTGTGTCGCATCTGATTAAAACTGGCACCGCTGGTAAAACCTGTTGTGATGGTCATGGTCCGCACATGGCGAACTTTGAAACAAGGCGAGGCTGGTATGTTACCTGCTGAGCTGCATTGTTATTTTTGTTATTTCTGTTATATGTATAGCAAACTGCAAACAGACGAGCATAGTATTGTATAGAAGTTTACTTGAAGTCTGGTTGGTCTACCTGTTCAGTAGACTAAAGCTGTTTTATATCAAATTTTTAATGTGTAAGAGAGCTCTGTAAGTTCACTGCAACAATACCTCATCACTGCTGGATGAAGATGAGGAGGAGGAGGAGGATGAGCTGCCTGATTTGTGTCCTTCCTTGTGCTCCTTTTTTTTCTTTCCCTTCTTCTTGAGCTCTTCGCCATCTTTGTGCTCTGACTTGTCCTTATCGGACTTGTCCTTTTTGTGGGATTTATCCTTCTTGTCAGACTTGTCCTTATCAGATTTATCCTTATGGTCGGACTTGTCCTTATGGTCAGACTTGTCCTTATGGTCAGACTTGTCCTTATGGTCAGACTTGTCCTTACTGCCAGACTTGTCCTTACCATCCTAAAAAAAGGGGGAAAAACCTCAGATGATGTAGATTTACCATAGGTGCAACTTCTCAACATCACTTTCCAGGATTGAGTCCTGACAAGACATACAGTATATTAAAAAAACACACTATTGCTAAATTATTTGGGTATGCCTTGTCTGAGGAGATCAAGGTTTCAAACTCTGTCTTGTTTTTTAAATCACTGTTAGAAACCCACTTTAAATTCACTTTTTGGCATTTCCGTTCATTGTATCATGTGATTAGCTTTTTTGTAGTATTTAGGTTGATTCTCTTTCCATTTCAAATGTTTTTATTGTAAAGCACTTTGTGTTCTGTGTATATTAAAAAGTGCTATGCAAATAAAATAAATACATTATTAATATTATTTCTCAGTAGCTGGAAAAGCTCTGAGCATGGTTTTGGAGTGAACGGCTCCTACCTTATCCTTGTCCTTTTTCCAGGGCCAGTTAAACTCATCCTTCTGAGCTTCCTCCTTCTTCACCTCTTCATCCGTAGCCACAGCTGCAAGCAAGCAAAAGACACAGATGGTGAACAGGCTTAGAATAAAAAATATTTTTTTAAATCTGAATAACTTTCACCAAGAATATGATTGAAAAAGAAACGTTTATTCTACGATAACAACAAGTAACGGCACAACTGAAATACACCTTGCTGGTTGTGTCTACACAGTTGCAATTTAGTTTCTTTTTTCTTATGCATACATTTGGACAATTAAGCTGCCAGGTGCAAACTTCCTCTAAAACAGCCTGTTGCTCGCTACTGAACATGACAAACACGTTTCCTACATAAATCAGCCGTCCATCAACAGTAGCCTAATAATGTCAAATATTCATTTCTAATACTACTAAAGCCTACCTGATGAGAGATCGAAAGACATTGTCGGTCCTGTCTGTGCGCTTGTGCTTGTGCTTGTCAAAACAAGTGATTTTATAGATTCACAGTCTACCTTGACGCAGAGGAAACACGGAACGGCAACACCTAAATCACATGATCACATGACCACACCTCCATCCACTGGCTCAAGTTTATTGATACACTCATGGTTTATTCACATGACCGTTACAAATGAACACAGATGAAAAATGCAAATATAATTCAAGGAAAATGTGATAGTAGATGTGATATATTTATATGTAAATATTACTTTTAACTTTTAACTTATAATTTTAACTATGTTTTAGGCCACATGTTTTTAGTTTTGTTTTGATACATGTATCAAAACAAACAGCCATACACATTCTTTCAAATCGTGTGACAGAGATTAACATGCTCCATTACACACTATTTCATTTGTTTTGATCTCAGTGAATCCAAGCTTGCATAAGTTATAATGATATTTTAATGTGTGGTGTAGTGTGGCAATGTAACAGACAAACCATCGCAATCATTGCAAAGATCTTCTGAGTGAAGAACAGCATTAAGGGAAGACAAACTTAGCCAAGTGTGACTGCAGGCTTAAAGGACTCCTCGGTGACTAAAATGAGCAGGATGCATCAAACAACCTGTGTTCAGGCCTCTAATCACTCTAATCCACTGATCAAACCTCACCCACCTCAGCACTATTGATTGCTTAAATCTTTTCTACTTCACTAGACTTCTGGTGTCTAAAAAAAACAAAACCTACCCAAACAAGTGACTGGGACTGGGAGTAGGGGATTCCTGCAATCCAGGAGTCTGCAGTTTTCAGGATCGCATTTTCCTAACAAATTGTATGATCCACAGCTGGAGGCTGCCGTTTCTGCTGTTTTTGCAAAGACGGACTACATGAGTGTGAGTACCAAATATAAATGAAGTATGTTTGACGTTAAAAACAATTATGGTGTCTCAAATTGCACAACAAAGTTAATGTTATCTAGTTGAAGTGCGACCTTTTTGTTTGATCATTTTTCATTTCTTTTGAAGCAGAAACAGTCCCCATGATGCCAAACTCACCAAACTCTATTCAAAAGAGTATGTATTTATCATTAAACGCACTTCATTTAAAAGCTAATGCGGTGAATGAAGGATTTATTTCGACCAAACCACAGCTGGTCATAGTTCAAACAGTAGAAACACGAGCAATGGTGGTTTGGGTGAGTTTTATTTGACTTCTGTCGACTTTGTGTGTGTGTGTGTGCGTGCGTGTGTTTGTGAAATAAAACAATGGTGTGACAAATTTGTATTAATAAAATATATAAAAGAAACCTATATCTTGTGTCTTCCCTCTCTCTGTTCAAATACCTGTTTGAGATCTAGTAACTGCAAAGAGCAGAGCATATGATTTCATCTTTATTTGACCTGATAATGAGTTCATCTTGCTAATTACACAGACATGCACATATTAGCAACCACGTTGAATTGCAAGACTGAAAGTCATTTTTGGGTGAAGTAAACCTACTACCATCAATGTAAATTTAAATCTACTAATAATGATGATAACAGACAAACAAAGCAAAATTGTATTGTTTTATTCTCCAAAGCAGGTATTGAATTATTTCATGTGATTGTGTGTTGGTACTTCCCACAGATTTAACTTTTTTTTCCATGTAAAAAATTATAAAATCAACAATTTTTAATCCGCCCAGCTCAGTGTGCACATGTTCATTATTTCACAATGCATCTTTACCCAGTAACCTGTATTCCACCAGAAAGCACACCACAAAAACATCTCCTTTTATTGATACAGTGATCATATTTTTCTCATGAGAGCTCTAAGATTCATCAGTAGAGCACATCTTTAGATGGCATGCCTTTCAACTGTTATGTAAGAGATGTTTTTTAATCAGTAACATCTATTTAGATCTATGACATCTCATTACTGATAAGGCTTGGGGCCTCTCAGTAGATCACTAGAGGTGAGGTGGGTAGTGGAACGGGTGCTTCCGTCTCCATACCTCCTTGGGTTGTTTAACAAGGACTCCATGGGGCTGGGAGGTCTGCGAATGGGCGCCCTGTCTCCCATACCCAGTGTGGCGATAGAGACGGAGGGTCTGGAGACAACCGTAGGAGGATCCAGCTTCATGGCGGGCTTGGAGACAGCCGAAGAACTCAGAGGATCCGGCTTCGTGGCTGGCTTGGAAACAGCCGAAGGACTCAGAGGATCCGGCTTCGTGGCTGGCTTGGAAACAGCTGAAGGACTCAGAGGATCCAGCTTCACCAGTGGCTTAGAGGGAAGTGTTGCAAAGGAAGCGCCACCAGGCTTGGAGCTGCTGTTACTGGATGCTGAAAGTTCACTACCGCCTGAGCCTGAAAACTCCATTTTTGGCTCACTGCTTTTCTCACCATCAGGGCTTTCCTGGAATAAAATCAACCACACCCCACATGAAAGATACAGCAAATGGAAAAGCAGGCTGACCTTATAGTCTTTCTGTGAGTAAGGATCATGGTGGCAGTTTTCTTATCTTGAAAAAATACCAGCCTAACCCAAGAACAAATGACAGCTTATATACAGCATATAATTTATAATGTATATTTAAAGCAAACTCACAGTCTTCTTCTTCTTCTTGTCAGTTTCACTTCCAGAACCCAAACTCTGAGGAGCAGGAAACCAGTAAGATTCACTCACTTACAGAATATGTGACATAATCTGATGATATCTCCAATTTTATTTTTTATTTACCTTCTTCTTCTTGTCTTTCTTATCCTTTTTGTTTTCCTTGTCATTGTCACCACAGCTATCAGATGAACTCGATGAACTGGAGCTTGAGTTCTGATCAAATACATGTAACAGTTCATCATCTTTATTTTTTGTAAAACAAAAGTTAAGCATTGTACACCCACTAAATTACCTTCTTCTTGTCTTTCTTCTTCTTCTTCTTCTTCTTCTTGTCTTTCTTCTTCTTCTTTTTCTTCTTCTTGTCATCATCACTGCTAGAAGAATCTGAATCCTTGGATATAAATAAATACATTTTGTAAGTGTATTGCTGTTTTTTTCTGAATATAAATATATTAAGAAGTAGGAGGCTGTTTTGCAATTGTTTTACCTTCTTCTTGTCCTTCTTTTTCTTCTTCTTCTTGTCCTTTTTCTTCTTCTTCTTTTTCTTCTTCTTCTTGTCATCATCACTGCAAGAAGAATCTGAATCCTTGGATATAAATAAATACATTTTGTAAGTGTATTGCTGTCTTTTTCTGAATATACTGAATATAAGTATTAAGAAGTAGGAGGCTGTTTTGCAATTGTTTTACCTTCTTGTCCTTCTTGTTCTTCTTCTTCTTCTTGTCCTTTTTCTTCTTCTTTTTCTTCTTCTTCTTGTCATCATCGCTACAAGAATCACTGGAGGAGTCAGAAGAAGATGAAGAGCAAGAATCCTGGACAGAAAAAAGAAATAATGATAATGACATTTAATTGTACAGAAGTTACACAGCGGTTAAGTTCTGTTATAAGTACTGTTGTCACCTCATGCATGCTGACATTGTGATTCAGTTGTTTCTCTTTACATATTAAGACATTTACTGAAAATCAACAACAGTGACTTTTGAATACATTTCTCACGTTTCATGATTCTGGAGTTTTTGGTTGTCTTTTGAACCCTTTCTTGAACCTTTTTTGGACATTTTTGATGATTTTCAAGGGTTCAAATCATGGATGTGGCCTTATATTTAAGCTTTGTCTCACCTTCTTTTTCTTCTTCTTATCCTTCTTCTTTTTCTTATCTTTCTTTTTCTTCTTTTTCTAAATAAAAAGACGTGTAGTCATGATCAAATAATACATTTGTTGTTAAAGCAACAACATTATAATCACGTGTTGTCATCTCACCTTGCAATCGTCACTATCAGAAGAAGAACTATCCTCAGAGGAGCTGCTCTCCTAGAAAGAATATCAGTCAGTCAGTCACAGAAATAAACAGGAACCTTTATCAGAGACAATAATCTTCTAAAATAATACCCAACTATAAGAGTGGAAAGCATAACATTGTTTACCTTCTTCTTCTTTTTCTTCTTTTTCTTCTTGTCATCATCACTATCAGATGAGGAGGAAGAGCTGGAATCCTGTAAAGAGAGAGAAAGAGAGAGAGAGAGAGAGAGAGAGAGAGAGAGAGAGAGAGAGAGAGAGAGAGAGAGATGAGAACAGTGTAATATCAACACAATGCACAACTGAACCAACTAAACACAGGACATGTACCAAAACAAAAAGGAATTTACAGAAGACAAACCTTATCCTTCTTCTTCTTCGTCGTCTTCTTCTTTTTCTTCTTCTTGTCATCTTCACTATCAGAACAGGAGGAGGAGGAGGAGGAGGAAGAGCAGGAATCCTGAAAAGAGAGAGAGAGAGAGAGAGAGAGAGAGAGAGAGAGAGAGAGAGAGAGAGAGAGAGAGATGAGAACTGTAATATCAACACAATGCACAACTGAACCAACTAAACACAGGACATGTACCAAAAAAAAGGAATTTACAGAAGACAAACCTTATCCTTCTTCGTCTTCTTCTTCTTTTTCTTCTTCTTCTTCTTCTTGTCATCTTCACTATCAGAACAGGAGGAGGGGGAGGAGGAGGAAGAGCTGGAATCCTGTAAAAGAAAAAGAGAGCGAGAGATGAGAACAGTGAAATATTAACACAATAAGCATCTGATTCAATCAGAAACAAATCCATCAGTAGAAAAAAAATGAATATACAAAAGAAGGCAAACCTTATCCTTCTTCTTCTTCATCTTCTTCTTTTTCTTCTTCTTTTTCTCGTCTTCACTGTCTGATGAGGAGCTATCAGAGGATGATGAAGAGGAGGAGCTGGAGGAGTCCTATAGATCAAATAAAACACAAATATCCACAAACATTTTAATTCTGTTGGACAGAAACATTCACAGCTATTAACAATTCACCCAAACTGCACACAGAAGCACATTTTTTGTATTTTGTATCTATTTACTGTGCTCCCCTATATAAAATTACAAAATGTCAACATCAACACTATTTACAACACTATTTTCTTTTGTATGATGATGTTTGAAATCATCATGGTGTACATGCAGTTTGTCTGTATACCTTTTCCTTCTTCTTCTTCTTTTTCTTCTTCTTGTCTTTTTTGTCATCATCACTATCATCATCTGAACATGAGCAAGAATCCTGTTGAAATAATGTAAAAACAAATGTCAGTACACCGTGGTAAAAATGAACAATAAAAACAGTGATGGTCATTTTTAAAAAGCTATTCCTCAACAACATTTTGTTTAGAGGCTTTCTTTTCAAATCACTGCACACACACAGTGCTTACCTTCTTCTTTTTCAACTTCTTCTTCTTCTTCTTGTCCTTCTCCTCTCCTCCTTCTCCCTCATCATCACTCAGGTGGCCTTCCTCCAGATCAAAGTCTCCTTTGCTCTGCTGTTATGACAAAAGAAAGCAATGACTTCCTGTGTATTTGCTGCATTAATGTGCGTCATGCGAACAGTAAGTGTGAGTATTTCACCTTGTGGGCATCTTTATCTTTCTTTTCATCTCCAATAGCGCATGGTTCTGCAACCTCACCACCTGCAGAAAAGGAGAAAGCCCAGCAATTCTACATCAGCCTCATGAACAGGTTTGGTTTTGACGAGAATTTTACAATCACAAAAAAAGTGGAAACACTCACCAGCTTCTGAAAGAGCAGCAGCAGTGCTATTCTCCTCCTTCTCCTCATCCTGTGAAAAAAGCACAAATATGATCAAGCTAAGGTTAAATGCTATGCCTCACTGATTTTGTCTTCTGTTTCCCTCTACACAAACTTGTGTACAATACATGCACACACCCAAACACATACATGCACAGGCATATGGAAAGATCTTTCCATTCTCTTACAGGTCCTGACAGGCGCAGGATTTACTCATTTTCTTGGCAGATCACTATTCACAAATGTGGTTTGGTCCCTATTAAAAGCACATCAAAAACAAGCTTCTCTACAGTTGTGAATTAATAAAGGGTATTGTTAGATATTGTTCCTATTGTTTGCATAATATAATATAAACTAAGCCTCCTGCATGCAGAAAATAAAGAAACCTGACTCAGCATTCCTACAATAAGTGAAATACCTTGAGGGTCACATGACAAGCAGCCTCACCCATGACCTGAACTCCTACCTATATCATTTACAGGCTTTTTACCTTTTTCTCATCCTTCTTCTTCTTCTTCTTTTTCTTATCCTTCTTCTTCTTCTTTTTCTTTTTATCTTCATCGCTGTCACAAGATGAGCTGGAATCCTGTGTCAATAGAGGATGTTGTGTCTTTAGTGAACTTTAAAAAAAAATTATGTTATTGACAAAAATATTGTCATTGTAAATATATTATAAATGATAATGATTATAAATATATGAATGTTCTGCAGAACCCTACAAGCTTAAAGTACATAGTAAATAATAGTGGTATGTAAAGAAATAAGAGGCCGCTTTTGACAAATGACAAAACATCTACATTGTTTTACCTTTTTCTTATCTTTCTTTTTCTTCTTCTTCTTGTCCTTCTTCTTCTTTTTCTTTTTCTTCTTGTCATCGTCGCTGTCAGAAGAGGATGAAGAACAGCTATCTGAGGAAGAGGAGCTGGAGTCCTTTGAAAGAAGAACAAACAATACATTCAGTAATTCTGGCCATTTACATTTACACAGACAAATCAAACAGACGACACCCAAGATATTCACAATATTGTTCCTTTATAGAATTAAATAATTCATTTTTTACTCATACCTTCTTCTTCTTCTTGTTCTTCTTCTTTTTCTTCTTCTTTTTCTTCTTCTTTTCATCCTCACTGTCAGAGGATGAACTGTCAGATGATGAAGAGGAGGAATCCTGGGAAGCATAGGAAGTACAGTAGATGTTCAGAACAAGTGTTTTATGTTTTATCCTTTAAGACAGTGAGTTACTGCTGCATAATCTGCTGTATTATAGGCATATTTAATGTACCTCCTTCTTCTTCTTTTTCTTCTTCTTCTTGTCCTTCTTCTTCTTCTTCTTTTTCTCTTTCTTCTTGTCATCCTCCTCATCTGATGAGCCGAAAACCTGAAGCCGGCAGAAAGGAAATTGCAAGGAGAGGAGAAAAAGCTCTAATATGATGTGATTATTTCTGGATTACAGATGTTAGCAAATTCAAGAGACAACAATATTAAAGTTAAATTTATCTCAAACATGGTTCCGGGCATGAGTTCTCCAACCACAGTATGTTTAAAATAGATGGATGTTTGATTTCTCTTTCACCTGGCTCACCTCTCCAGAATGCTGTTCCTCTTGGCAATCAGAACCTGAAAACATTAAATGCATTCAAATGTAAAACAACTGCCTCAATAAATAGGTAGGAAGTGCACGTACTGTCAGCAAACATCTGATTCAGTTCACATATTATCACTGCTGCAGATTATTGCTCATGGTTATTATGTCAGCTTCACCAATAAATACAGTAAACACAGGGCTTCATAAATATTGGAAATATGGGCACATCACAACTGCTTTGATTTGACTGCTGATCCATTTGGTAGCCGACTCTTCTTTGTGTAACCTTATACTTAAATCGTCAGCCAATTCGGATGAAAAAAAGTGTGAATCTGTAAGATCACAGTGAACTGGAGGTCCTTCAGCAAGATATCAATTTTGAAATGTCAAAACTGGCTTTGCTCTCAACTTTGCAATGTAAGCATACTTGCAAACAATGTGAATTGGGGGGGGGGGGGATGTGAAATATAACAACTGCTTTTGTAAAAAAGAGAATGCACAGAGACTCGATATGCATTAAACTCATCTGAATACATAGAAATATGTTCCAAAATGTTGCAACAGGGAATTTCTCTATCTCACTTACCAGGCTGAGATATGACAACACTTTCCCAGACATACTCCTTCAACTCCTCCTTTTTCTTCTCCTTCTTCTTTTTCTTTTTCTTGTCATCCTGCAAGAGAATGTTGATTCTTTCATAACTGTAGTTTGTGGTTTAATTGTTGTTCTATACTGTATGTGTGCTTGTTGGTGAAGCTAGATTAAGGGTTATATTGGCCTAATAAAACATTATGATAAAGTCATGGTTGGGTGTCACGCATTAGTATAAATGAATAACTTTCTGTCTTCACAACATTTAGATAACAAACAAACTGAACCTAACCCTAACCCTAACCCTAACACCCTCTGTGGCCAAGCAGCCAAAACCAACACCTGAGACTGCACACATTACACTCAAGCTGCCTGCATGAGTTTACAATACTATCACTGTGTAATGAGCCATGTATGCACGCACACACACCCATATGTGCACAGATATTTTGTGATTTCTCAGGCGTTCCCATTCCACAAAAAAAACTGCAAAGATCACATCTGAGTTTAATGACACAGTAGGCATATGACTGGGTGTGTTCCTCTCCTGTCAGATACCACCTGCTATCAGATTCATGTATGCCTCCGCCTAATGCTCATGGTGCATGGCTCGTGTAATGCAGTTTCTGATCTCGTGATTTTTTTCATCGTAATACTTTTACACCCGATCAGTCCTATCAGAAGAAAACCACCTTTGTGGCATGCAAAGAAAATCTGATATTTCTTTAACCTGATTTTTTCCCCTTCTTCTTATTGTCATAAAAACCTGAGCCGCTTGCCTTTCCTGCAACTCCTGATTTTCAGCCCACGACTCCAAAAAATGAGTGAGACATCAAGTCATTATGGGATTGCAGCTACTTGAAGCAAAAGGTTACCAAACTAGACAAAAAGGTGAAAGTAGTACTAGCATGCAACATCTGGTATTTGTGTGTTCTTGATGGTGTTGCAGGCCTGCAGAGTTTTGATGCACTTATCCCCAATTTGCCAAAAAACTATAATGAATGCTCAGCTTCTAGACTTCACTCAACTTCAAAGAAATCCCACCCTGAATACTCTCTTACTGGCTGTATTGTCAGCTCTGACAAACTCCCCTATCCTCACCTGAGGCAGCAACATAGTTAGAAAGGACGATCAGTCCCCTATGAGCTGATGGGAAACTGTTTGCGCTTGTGGGCAAGGACTTAATTTAGCAGCACTGCAGGAAAGATCTCTCAAGGATTAACATAAACAAAACTCAACTGTAACACCATCAGATCTAGTTTCTTTCACCCGTCGGAGAGATATTTGGGCTTCAACTGCAAAAATATGGCTTCAGAGCTCTGTGGTACTGAAAAGTATGTGATGATGGAGAGCTAGTGTGTGTGACATGTTAGAGCAAGACAGGAGTTACATGGAAGCAAAGTATTATAAAAACTTCATATGCCATAGCTGGACTTACTTCACTGTCACTGTCTGAACAGCTACTGGAGGAAGATGAGGATGAAGATGAGGAAGATGAGGAGGAGGAGGAAGAGGATGAAGAGGATGAGGAGGATGACGAGGATGATGAGCTGGAGTCCTGTTGAGGAAAATGTTATGGAAGTTATTGCTCAACATTGTGCACACACTGAACCAGTTTATTTATACCCGCCTTTATTGACGAAAGTGATAAATGAGAATTAATGTAAATGAATGAGTCACTACAAACACAGTGGAGCAGGGCTTTGTCACAGCTGCTTAGAGAGAGCAGTGTTGCTGGCAGCAGAAGGGGAGGGGCACTCCGAGCACTTGGCAACACACAAAGAGACCTCAAGGAGCAACCTTTTTACCCAGATGACACACTTAGGGCGTACTCACACTAGGCAATCGTACCGTAGGCAAGACACACACCCATCGCAGCTATGCCGTGAGACACTTGAATCTATTGCAAAAGCCATTTACTTTCTCAGCAGATTAATTCCATTCCTAGTCCTCTCCTGTTTGACTGGTTGTTGATTGGTGATGTACTTCTTCTGTACTCCTCTGTCAGAAGTGAGGACTGTGCAAATCTCTGTGTTTAGTTTTCAATCAGGGCAACGCCTGCAAGAATCCCACAGGATTGACTGAACATTTAATAAGATGGAATATTTTATTAGATATGAGGAGACTGCACTCAGTAATGGTATAGTAAAAGCAGTAGGTGTCAATCAAGAAGTTATTTTAATTTCAAAAGTTGCTTCAATCCATTTAAGATTCTCTTTTGTTACAGTAAAGACTGTTTCCCTTCAAGTGGACATCAACCATTTTGTTAATATTTAGGTTTAGTGTGGAAGATATGATTAAAGCACATACTTTCTTCTTTTTCTTCTTCTTCAACTTCTTCTTCTTCTTTTCTTTCTTGCCGAAACCCTCATCCTCGCTGTCCAAGGAGGACATAGAGCTGTCAAATGAGTACAACTCCTGAGGAAAGACAAAAACACAAAGCAGATGTTTTAGAACATCTGGTGGGAATGAATACACACAAACAGACCTGGTGTGTGTTACAGTAACACTTAATGTTCTTTACCTGCAAGTAGTAATAATGCAAATAATGATTTTGCAGCTGCAGAAGTATTTGTGTATGTTGTGAAACTGTAACTACTGGATATTGGAGACAAAATAATTCTTGAATATTTGGTTACAAAGTGTTATGGGTCGCTGCACTTAAGCTCATTTCAAAAGAATGTTCAGTGTTTTTTGAATGTGTGTCCCCCTCACCTTTCCATGTCCTGCTCCTGCTGGACATCTAGGCAAAATCTTGTCTCCCCCCGCCTTTCCCTGGCCTGCAGGCTCTGCCACTTCAGCGAGGGGCTGCAAACCACCCTGAGGGGCTGCTGCTGGGTGCACCACACCTGCAGCTCCACCTGGAGCTACACAGAATTAGAAATGTTCAATAGACATACAAGAATAGACTCAGCTAGTAAATCATCATAATATGCAAACTGCAGGCAACCTGTTTCTATGATGCTGGTTGTATCATAACAACAGAGGGAATGAATGCACTTCCTTATTTTCCCACTTCCTTAAATGGGCAGCCTAAACAATAAAATGTCTCCTGAATATTGACTACTTATTGCTGCCCTTTGCCATAAATCCAGTGAATCACCAATTCAGCAAAGAGCCACACCTCTAACAGCAGAAGGGAAGAAAAAGTCTGCTTTGTGTAAACAGGCTTGATCAGTATATAAAAAATAAAAAACATGACATAACATTTATTTGTTTCCTTTCTGACACAACTACTCTCTCTATTCAAAGATTGATAAGTGCAAATGTCATTAAACTAAAAACTAAGCAAACTGCTTAATAAATCATAGCAAACCTTTGGGGAGTGTGGACTCCATTTAGGTCCAGACTTCTCTGTCCAGGGACCCAGGTCTCTTCTGACAGACCCACCCCTGCAGTTTTATGAAAAGGTGTGCCTGCGTGGAGAGCAATATAGGAGGAGAACAGGGAAAACAGGGAAAGTGTCAAAATAAAAGAGACTTCTCCTCACAAGTTTGAAAATAAATACTACTTTGAGATATTTTTTCTAGCATTGAAAAAAGCCCCCTATTGTATGTACCAAGTCTGATGTTTTCACCCATATGGACCATCTGTGTACACAACAAATGACAAATTGTAGGCCTACATTTTTATTTTTTATAGAGTTTCTTTTATTTTGAAAACAACACCACCCAAGTTTAACTTCCTGGCTTTTGCAGACTGGTTGGTTCACCTGTGCCAACAGGTAAGGCCTGTTTCATTGCCTGTGGTGACAATAAACTAGCTACTTACACTCTGACAGTACAAAACCTGGATTAAGTTTTACTATATGAAACAGGTGTATAGTATCCAGTGCTGGAATGTTACTAAGTAAAGTTATTCAAGTAATGCACTTAAGTATTTTTGACCTACTACAGTTTTGATATACTTGTTCTTTACTTCAGTACTTCAATTTATTGCTATTTTATACTTTCACTCTACTACATTTATCTGACAGCTTTAGTTACTTTTCAGATGAGGATTTTGAACAGTGAATAAATAATATAACACGCTTTTAAAACAAAAACATTGTTAAAAATGAATCCAGTGGTTTCCAACCTTTTTGGCTTTTGTCATCTTACAAAAATCAGTGTGTAGTCAGGGTCACTTTTCAGATGTCTATGAGTTGTTAACAGCTCCACCAGGTAGAGATTTGTCCCTTTATATTTATCACATGGTTTCATTTCAATAAATGTTCAAATGATCCAAAGATTAAAGGAAAAGTCCAAAACCTGAAAACAAAAGAACCTTTTCTTTTCTTCTTTCCTCTTCATCATCTCAGGACCCCTAAGATTTATCTGGTGATCATTTCTAGTGACCCCACCCCTAGGTTGGGAACCACTGTATATATATAATTAGCTAACTGTATATAAAGTAGTGTAAATCAGCTCCATTTCCAGCAGCTACAACAGTAACACGCTGCTCTAACACTGATGCTTCACTATTAATAATCTAATGGTGTCTTATATATGTGTCAAAGGGACCAATAAACCACAACTCTTACTGCAGTACTTTAACAACAGCAAGTTAATGGTACTTATGTACTATTAGACTACTTAAGTAGGATTTTTCATGCAGGACTTTCACTTGTAATTAACTATTTTTAAATTGCTTTATTGATACCTAAGTAAATCATCTGAATACTTCATAAACCACTAATAGTAGGCTGCCCATTACAAGTTTGTATGCAAGAATCAATTATTATTATTACGAGATTTATCCATGATATCTACCATACAAAAATAGATTGTTTATTTTGGAGCAGCGCCTTACTGAGTTTGAACTAAGTCACAGATAAGTTTTTCCATTAGTCTGTAATAATCAAATAAACCAGAACACACGTTTCACACTGATTTTAAATAGACTACTGTTTTGTCGCCTCCCAGAGGACATTCAGGGTTAAAACCATGGACCATATAATCACTAAATTTTAGTCAAACGTTTATAGTCTGTTCCTTTCCAGTTTCCGTAGTTGAACAACTGTGTAAAGTTAACTGAAATCAGCGGAACTACGGAAATGCGAGTTTGTGCTCAAAGTAAAGTTATTAACATCACTTGTTTAACTCAAAAGAAAAAAACAACAAATAGTGGATTACACAGAACTATAGACTGTTATGTAAACTACTCATTATATGTAGAGAAGTATGAAAGAATATATTAATATAGTGTATGAAGTTGTGACACAATGGCATTATTTTGAAAATCGGAAAGGAAGCGTTATTTTTTTAATAATATAGTTCCCTTGTCTGCACTTTATCAAACTTTTTATGGCGAATAACTGGTGAGAGGATACTCTGTAGTACATTTATCGCGTGGCAGTTGAAAGATTTAGTCTTTAGTGTAACGTTATGATAAAGAATAACTAGCTAATGTTAGCTTAAGTTACCTCCAAGAAGAAAACGGACTGTGGACGCTGGGAGACGGTTACCTTTTTAACCGACATTTGCTCCTCTGTTATGGAAAGAAAAACAGTGTTTCGGTTTCATCAACGGTGAGTTTATTTGTCAGTGGGAAGTCATGCCAACTAGCTAAATGTTGTTCGTTTCACATCTCGAACTATGCCGAGCCAAACGACGTCCCCTCCTCCGCTGACAGTGACGCTGCTGGCCGCGCTGTGGGTCAGTCTGGGTCGGTGCGGAGGGTCAGAGTCTCCGTGGCCGGGCTGTGACAATGGAAAGGTAAGCCAAGATAAACTGTGTGCATGTGTGCTTCACATCTTGTACTTTATGAATATAAGTTTATGTGTGTGTGTGTGTGTGTGTGTGTGTGTGTGTGTGTGTGTGTGTGTGTGTGTGTGTGTGTGTGTGTGTGTGTGTGTCAGCTCTTATTGGACAGGGACCTGCCTACGGATTCTGTTTACTGGAACTGTCCAGTGTCTCCTTGGCCAGAGTCTACTCAGGTATCCATGGATACAGCTGCAGACTTCTTCTTCATTATCATCATCATTGTTACACTTTTACTCTTTACCCTTAGAGAATAGAGACTCACTCCTTTATATAGGTGAGGTGGGCTACAATACACTGGGAGCCAGGAAGTTTAAACAATAATGGGAAGGTCAGCATGTTGTGGTAAACCCGGGGCATCTGGCTCTGCCTGGTAGTGTAAATCAGCTCCTACAAGCAACTTGTTGCAACTCCTTCTAATCCTCTCACAGAGTGACACCCATTGGTCACGATTATATGTGTTTTTAAGGTTGCCCTCAGTTGTTTAACCAGTGTTCTCTGTCTGCTTTTATCTACAGAGGCTTCCCAGTATTGACACACTGTATGATCCAGAGGTAAGTAAACACTTAACTTAGCACTCTATGATAGCAGCTGCTGTCTCTATCCGATTCTCCCCAACCTTTGACCCCCCCAGAACAGTAACATGACATGCCCACAAATCAGAACACAGCGTGATTACACTCAGTGACAAACCCTAATTCAAAGTTCACAAATTTGAAGCTAATGCAGATAAATTAACTAAATGCCTTTTACTTTGCTTCACAAAAAGTACTTGCTGAAATAATGACATGTGTCAATTGCAGGCTCAGTGTGAGTTATGTAATTGTTGAACAATGACTGTAAACCCTGAACAGCTGCTAAATTGGTATCTGTCTTGGGTTTAAAACAAATCCAGATAAATGGTGATTTCTTTTCACTACAGCCAGCCAGGTGGATCTGCATGGATAAACCCATCTCCTACAGCCACACCATTCCCAGCAGGTAAGAATAGATTGTGTGAATAGACTTATGATACAGTAGTGCCTCAGGAGGTAGGAATCTTTCCATGAACAGTCACCCTCAAGTGTAGTTATTTTGCATATGCACACATTTGTGAACACATCTTTATTTACAAATACTGTGCTCTGTGTCATGTTGTGTATCTGTGTTTGTATCTGTGTGTTGTAGTGGAGCGTACAGACCAGTAAGGGCGGAGAGTGGAGAGTACTTGTATTGTCCTCCTCAACGGTGGCTTAATAACTTACATGTAAGTCATAACATCAAAAACCTGTTGGTGCTGCTTGTGCCTCTATCTACTCACTCACCTCACATACAATCACCATATCTGCTTACTACAGTTAGTCAAGAGACATTTATGTTCATGGTGTCAGTAAAAACAATAGGGTCACATTTTTATAAACCTGTTGTTCTAGTGTTAAGTAGGAGTAGACAGTATCCACACACCTGCATGCACAGTCAGCATTCAGACAGTTTGACATATACAATATGGTTGTTGCTGTAAAAAGGAACAGCGTTAAGTCTAAGTTCCTTTATCATAATGTACATTAATTTCATCTTAAATGATTCATTGTGGTTCATTTACACCACATGAAAAGGCATCCTACTATCTCCTTTAACTCATGTAGAAACTGCAACTTTATAACATTCAAAGAGACACAAGACACAGTACAGAGTTAAATTCCCTTATGTTTTCTTAAAATAACCAGTTATTCTGAGTCTGTACTCTGACCGCTTTTGAACAATCCCTCCTACATTATCTCCTAGTACAGGGAAATGTTTTACCCAGAAATGCATCAGACTGCATCAAAATTAACAACAATATAGGCAAATCTGCCAGAACTCACATTCTCCCTGCTCACACTTTTGGCTGCAGGGCTGCCACTGAATATGGATTTTTTTTTTTTTAACATCAAGGATTGAACAAACAGTAATGGTATGTCAGGGATGTTTAGGAATGGGCCAATGTACACCATGATGCCAGAATAAAGTATATATCACAGCTGTTATAACACATTAGTTGGTGTTCGTCAGCTGTTTTTCTCCACAGAAGAAACCAGAAGTTTTCCCTTCAGGAATCTTTGTCAGCTGAAAAACATTATAAACAGACAAAGCAGGAATATAATATTCATATAATGGAGGCTTTTAGTTGTGGCTACTGAATAAATGTCATAAATTTTCACCAAATTGGTGGAAACCCTGTGGTAATGTTTTTATTTTGTTTAGAGGTTTTGGTTTTTTTTCTTTTGAACAGAAAATGGGCATAATTATTGTCACATGTGTGCTTGTGTTTTGTGTATTTTCCAGCATGGAGCTACTGTTTTGCTCCACCATCCCTGCACTCCTCTCCATGAGCGACTCCTCCTGTGTGCACTGGCCCACTCCTGTCTGCCAGAATACATCATTACATCACATCCACAGCTCAATAAACATATGGTAGGACAAACACATCTCTGTTTTGTAACCCGTCAATGTGCGCAAGGGACAGTTAACCTTTAAAGGCTGTATTTACAGTTCACTTGTTGAAATATTTGATTACATGTTTAATACTTTAGCAGTGCAAAACAACTCAAGGTGCAACATAATCCCATTCATGCACAATTAACCCTTTTTAGGTATTGACTAAGCTAAAGCAAGATTATCAGGTATCTGATAATACACATCTGGTGCTTTAACAGCCTTTATGTAGGTGTGATAGATAGTTTAATCTGTTATATTTTCTTGCCAAAATGGTTTGGTCTACATACACTATGTCCTTTGAATATGTGCTTTCATATTGAAAGAAACCTCCTCATGAAATGTATCAGAAAATATGAACATAAATCCTCACAAGCTGCTTGAATACCTGGTTCTATATTGCTGTAGTTTAGTTTTTATGTGTTTGGATCAAGTTGTATGTATGATCCCAGTATGACCCAGTATGCTTCCTCTCTTTATTTTTGGACGATCGTGTTCATCTTTGTTGTTATAGGACCTTTGAGGGCAATTCTAGTGTGTTAGTGAGTTTCAGGCTGTTTGCTCTATTTTCAGCCAATAGCCTTGGTGTCTTGGGGTCGCACTTTGGAGCTGTCCACTGTCGCCTCTGCAGACGTCTGTGATTGGCTTGAGACCACAGCGACCGCAAGAAACACATTGAGCGGTGTGAGCCAGAGTTTGAAGTACAACCTGCTGCTGACGCATCGACAGCAAGGCATGGATCCAGAAGTACAAGCAACAAAAATGAAGGTTTGAGATTTGATTGATCAACTGTGCTGATTTTTCAGAAATGTTACTGGCGCTATAATTAAAACGGAAGAGAAGAGTTATTTCAGTAGTAGCCCTGTTGTTGTTTCTAAGTGCCTGTTTTTCTAAATCTGCAGGAGTCTCAGAGGCAGTGCTGTGAGCGTGCCATCTTTTCTCTGATGAATGGAGCTACGGACGAAGAACTGGATTCCAGCATGAAGGAGAAGAACATGAAACAAGTGAAAAAGGAATTCAAAAGGAGGCAGAGAAGAGCCCCCATCAGACTAAATTTGAATAATGTTGCAAACAACACAACACAGGTCTCCAGTTTTGTGACCAATCTGACCAACATAACCATCATCAACAGGACGGGGAACACTCAGAACTACAACCGCACACGCAGACCATCAGCAGATTCTCCTTCAGGGAACACGACTCTCTCAGATCCTCCCAGTCCAAGTGAAGCTGCTGCTCAGTCTAAGATCCAAAATCAAAATCTGAGCCTTACATCCCGGCCCACGACTCCTTTAGGGTCTAATATACCAGAGGCTACACTTAAATCTAACCCTGCAGGAGTCAGAGGCTTTGAGTCTCAGAAACACAGGGTAACACCGCAGTCAGCCCCACAGCGCAGTCCTGCACACGCTGACCTCAAATACCCAAACCCCTCAGCTGGGAGGAATGAACAAAACCGTACTGCCAGGCCTGAAGCCCGGACCCTCAGTTCTAAAGATAAAGGTACTAACTCCACCAAACAGAAAGACAAAGATTCTGCTAAACTCAGCATGAAAGAGAAACACTCTGATGGGAAGATGACAGATAATGAAATAATAGATGTAAAGGAGAGAGAGGTGGAACATAAGCACACGCACAGCGGTACACACACTCACCACGTTAATGAAAAGACTGGCTCTAAAACCCAATCAGAGCCCCCACCCCAAAAACACCCAAACCCACAGCCAGTCGGTTACCTGCCTAACACCCAGGGCTGTGACGGCTGCAAAGCAGGCGAACCCTGTGAATGCACCAAGGGCTCAGTGGACCAGGGCCGAGCCGCCGTTATGAGTAAGGGGTTGCCGAGGACCCCGAGGACAGACGAGGCGGTTTGGGCAGCAGCGGCACTGGGCTTCCTGCTGGTTCTCCTGACACTGTCGGTTCTTCACACACGCCTGTATCGCCACTGGAGGACCACGCCCAGTCTGTACTGGCGTGACCCACGAGAGGACTACGACAGTGTGGCAGGTAGGTGGAACACATCGAGATCAGTCACACATACACACGGCAGCCCACTCTGCTAAAGTTACTGACACTGACTTCTGACCTTTCTATACAATGAGCACACAGATTAAGAGTAAAAGTCTTTTTACAGGGGTTATTTTAATATCAGGTGTGTGGATCACTTGTTTCTTGGCCTGTTCCCAAACTTTCCACCTAATCTCAATGAAGTTTGATTAATGTTTTGTGTGCATGTGTGTCATTCAGATATCATCCGCAGGAGGCTGCGAATCGCAAACAGGAGGCGCAAAAGGGGCAGAAGACAGGAGTGTGTTCTCTTGCCCAGCTCCTCCAGCTCAGATGAACATCCGTAGAAAAATTAAGGAGACACCCCCAACAGTGTTAGGAATGAGCCAAAAATGTGGAGAAGGTGAAGAGTGGACCACAATAGGAGGAGGATGTACTGCATATATTGGACTTGGACATGTTTTATCTGTACTTGTCAGTGAGCTGTTTATCTGACATTGTTGGACTGACTGGACATTTTTTATGAAACGCACTGAGGTGTTGCTAGATATCCTAATTGCTGAAGCTGAAATACCACAAAGCAGCTAATGGGTCAGTTAGATCCTGTGTCCACACTGATTGGACAGATGACCTCTCTGATTGCTTGCATTTGGATTGTTTTCAAGTGTGGCTATCATTGTATCTATTACAAAAGAAAATGAATGGAGTGCTGGAGTCAAGAACAACACGGGAAAATTATTTCAAATGACATTGAAATGCATACTGTCAGAGGTTTTACATTAACAAGTCTGAAATCACAGAGTCCAAATCATTGCAATCAAAGGATAATTACAAAATAACTCCTATACAGGAGTCAGTGTGTAGGGCCTCATACTGAGCACTCCATGTATTATCATCAGTATCAATAATCTGCAGTGCTGACCTTGTCACTTTTTCTACCAAACAGTTTTTAAAATTGTGTTGAATTTCATCTGTATTTTATTTTGTATGCAGTTTTATATTAACATTGTTTTTACCTGTGAAGGTTAAGTATGTGGATATGTCAGTTGCTGTTTTAAGCAACACTGCGTGTGGTACGAACATGAGTTTCTGTCTCCTTTTTTTTGAAAATGAAAGATTTCTAGAGAAGAATTTACAAAAACATTAAATTACTTGACCGAAGTGTGAAGTGTCTGGACTGTTGTGTGTACATGTGTATGTGTAGCTTAGTGAAAGTTCAGACAGCAAGCCCATCTTTTTTGCATGCTCACGTCTATAGTGTTATTTCTCATCCTTCTCACTGCTCATACTGATCTCTCTCAAAGCTCATCATTTCCTTGCTGTCATTTCTGGGGCATTGGTTAAGATGTCAGCTGTTAGCATCACCTGGTCACATCTACCAATAGCTCGGTGACACACCTTCTTCATCAGCCTATCATAGTGCAGCTGTCTTTTTACATGTTTTCTCCCTATCTGCTTAGTGCTTTCTTGATGCTGTTTTGCATGACCCATCACCACCCAGTCTTAAGATTCATCAGTGCATCACTCCATCAACTTCATCAGCCCGATCAGTCTCAGCAGAAGTCAGATTGAAGTCAATTGTTACCTCAACCTAACCGGTCAATATCTAATCATCAATATCATATGTATGTTTTACTTCATTCTCTGTTCTCTCCTGATAAGTGTACACACATAGATTTTATAGATCAACATTTCCTCAACACAAAAACATGAAAGTATCCTCGATAACTCAACAAAACTACTGGTCATATTTTGACCCTTCACATCATTTTTGAGTGGCTCAAGTTTGGTCACATGATCAATGTTTTTTACCGTTTCCTGGCAACAAGGGGTGGTTCAAATTACCCCAGTCTCCCCTAAGTGATCAAATCATGACACCTAAGAGCAAACAGAGACCCTTTCAGAGAACATGCAAAGATCTGTAAACAGCACATAGCATCTCAGGAGTTCTCTCAGGAGACATAAATTATCTCAGGAGACAGGCATAATGTATCTCAGGAGAAATAAGTTCGCTCAGGAGAAATAACTTCTGCCAGGACTCAGGAGACATTACTTCTCACAGGAGAAATAAGTTCTCTCAGGAGATAGACATAACTTCTCTCAGGAGAAATAAGTTCTCTCAGGAGAAATAAGTTCACCCAGGAGACATTACTTCTTTCAGGAGAAATAAATTTGCTCAGGAGACTGACATAACTTCTCTCAGTAGAAATAAGTTCGCCCAGGAGAAATAACTTCTCTCAGGAGAAATAAATTCTCTCAGGAGAAATGCGTTCACTCAGGAGACATAACTTCTCACAGGAGCAATAAGTTCTCTCAGGAGACAGACATAACTTCTCTCAGAAGAAATAAGTTCTCTCAGGAGACATAAGTTCTCTCAGGAGACAAATATAACTTCTCACAGAAGAAATAAGTTCTCTCAGGACTCAGCCATTGTCAGGGACAGGAAGGACAATGCATGTAAGTCTAGAAAATTGAGACAAAATGTGTATTGTAGAAATGTTATGGGATTTGTCATACATTTGTGTTCTTTTAGAAATGTCAGAATATTAACCTAGTCTCCTTCTTCTCTTTCAGCCTTCTGTATGACCAGTACTACAAAGACCACTATGCTGACAGTCACTGTGTGACAGTTCTAGTGGTTCATTTCCCCCCAGAACAGCTTAAAACTCATCATCTTCAGCCTTTCTCAGAGGTTTCAGTAGCATTCTCAATTATGATTGGTAACAGTGTTGCCATTTAGTTACTATACAAATACAAAGTTTTAAAGTGTATGTTTTGTTGCTGTGTATTTCACCATAGAGATGTTCAGAATCCCTAAAATCCACTGATGCTCTGCCAGCCCCAGTAAACAGCATTACAGCTGTTTGTTAATAAGATATCTGGCTTAATTAATCACATCTGACAGATGTTTGACCATACTTAACTCTATAGAGCTCAAAAGTTTACAAAAAGTTTGAATGCGAATAATAAAAGTTTGAAAAAAGATGAATAAAGTAGCTAATGTAGGCTATTACAAAAATGAAGAAGCAACATTTTTATATTGATATGGTAAGGGCAAGGTAAAGCATAATAGTAATCGAATCCAGAGGCACATATATTCAGTCAGCAGTGATCATCCACACAGTAAGAAAAGAAAATAGACAGACTCGGGACAATTAACTTGTTTTATTATTTTATTACAAATGTACAGCTTATGAGTTTCCATTACGATTGACCTTTTCTTTTTAAGTCATTGTTTTCTCTACTTTATACAGTTTTTAACATCTTGTTAAAAGATAACTCTCCCGTCACCCATCTCCCAAAGTGTAGAACTGTGAAGAAAACACAGGGACAGCAACAGTACAGGCCACAGTGCACTGCCAGTGGCTGAGTATCACAAGTGTGTTTGTATAATTCACTGGCTGAACTTTCTTCTTTTCTTTTTTTTTTTAATGTTTGTACTTGTTGTGGGAAGGCTTGGTTCCAACTGGTGAAAGTGTGTTTCTTTTGGAAAGTTGTGTGCTGAATTCTGAACATGATGTCGATGAAGATAAAAAGTGTGCGTCAGGCATGAGCTGACAGAAGCGTTTTTAACATTCACACTAGAGGCACCCTACGTAGTGTCGGCTAAATCGGGGGGAGAAGAAGTGGGCCGTGTGCGTTTTGAGACCCTCCTCCCGCCCATTCTGAGATGACTGTAGTGCTAAAGCTGAAGTGCGCTTCAGACCTTTCCTGTTGCACCATCCCACATCGAAACCCCCCCCCCTCCTCCCAGCATCTTGCACCTGATGTACACCCAACTACAAGACCTTTGAGAGAGCGCGGTGCATTAAGTAGATCCAACTTTGCCCAGCTGGTGTTTGAAAATAGTGCAACTAATACCACGCTGTTTAGTATAATCCGCTAGATCAAACCTTTGTTCTCGCTCTTTGCTCCCTGTGGATTCTAGTAGGATCATTAATATGTACAATATGACATTATAGGAGGGAAATACCACAGCGGAACCATACTCACAATACTTAAAATACCTACAGGTGCATCAGGTGTCAAGACTTGAGGGGGGGGGGGGGGGGCCTCCTGTAGATTTGGTGAACAGCTCCCGCAGGCTGAAGCCCACTTTGGCCGACAAATATACATAAATATCTCACAAACATAACCCTAACATATAGCTTAATATAAAATATAGCATGAAAATATATGTTCATATATATGGCTCTAGTCTAAAACTTGGGCAATCTTGATTGAAGGGACAAGCTTGGTTTTTTTTTGTACTGGCCCCCGTGTTTGTATGCATGTGCGTGTGTGTGGAAGTATTTGTGTTGTTTCAGCAGTCAGTACAACATCACTGTAACTCAGCCAGTCAAACAGGAGATGGAGATGATGATGATGATGATGATGATGATGATGATGTGCAAAGGCATTCGATATCAAACAATGATACATTTCAAGAGTCTTCTGGACTAATTTTGACAGGGAACAGAGCGAACAGTCCGACCTCCCCTTCAGAGACTGAGGAGCAATGACACAGACCCCAGGTGATGATCGGAGGGGGGGAGGACAAAAAAAAAAGAAACTAAACATGTGTAAAGTGGACAGACAGAGAAGTGCTACAGCATTAGTCTCTCAAAGTGCTTGCGGCTTATTAAGATCTAATTGCTTCTTGCTAAAAAAAAAAAAGGCAGCAATATTAGAGAGAGAAAAAGAAAAAGAAAACCTCGAGATGTGACTGCTTTTTAAAGGATGAGGACAACATTTAATGTGCAGAGGCCTTCTGAGCGCAGTGATTATAGAATAGACCCGATGCAAGAACGAGCAACTGTTTTAAAAAGCTGCAAACACATTGAGAAACCAAGCTGGAGAATCATTAGAGGTGAATCTAAAACTAGAAGAAGAGGACGGTCCTTCAGGAAGCCAGGAAGGAGGCTGTTAGATCCCATCTGCATCCTTTGTTACAGATATGACCATGTTTTTGTTCGGCACAGTACGACAAGCTTTATAACCTACTTGAGGCTAAGTGCGCTATCTTTTTGAAAAAAACAAACAAACAAAAAAAACATCTTTGTTCCCAATGCTGTGTCTCATTGGCAGAGTTCAGAGACAGTGAGCTTGTAGTGACGACTTCTACGGCCCAGATCAGCAGGCCGTGACAGAGAATTCATTGAAAGAGAAACAAAACAAAAAAACTGAATGTGAGCTTGATTGTGCTTGCCAGACAGTCTCAAAAATGGAAAAAAATAAAATAAAAAAATATACATGGCAAACTAAATCAAGCGCATATGAGGTGTCTTAATCCATTTCGAATGAACACACTTCCTCAAATGAAATGACACGATGAGCATCTCTCACCCTCTTTAACATTCCAGGTTGCTCCATCTGCTACTTTCCACAGGTCTACTTAAAGCTTAACTGCAACGTACAAGTATTTGTATCAACTGAATGTGACTGAACATGCATGCAAATAACGGCCGCCGTGTAACACAAGCAGCCAGCAGCACACCTGCAGTGTTTATAAGATACTGCTTTCAAGCAAGTCTGGGGGAAGAGGAGGAGGAGGAGGAGGAGGAGGGGGGGGGGATTTTAATCCTCAGACACAAACTGGATCAAATGGCAATTTTGTTACATTGCTTGGCACAGAAAAAAAAGAGGAAGATGGGATTGATTCTGAGATGATTCCACTGGCTCTATTAAAATGAGGCAAATTGGAAGATAAATCGAGCACAAAAAAGACACAGCTGAGGATTTGTGAAAGAACAGTTTGATCCAGGTCCTGTCGTGAAGCACCAAGGGGCTTTTTCGCTTTGACAGAAACTGTAAACTAAAAGCGGATCTTTCCCAACACTGTCTCCCCCTTTTGGCAACTGTTTTAACACCTTGGCCACAGGACATATGACAAAAAACAAACAAAACAGAAACAAAAAAACCCAACTAAATCAACCTCAACTGTCACTCAGGAAAGGAGTGCTTGAGAAATGTTGAGGACCACTTCACAGGTTATTATTTTTAAGTGTATGTGTGCATGTTCGCTTAAATCCAAGTAAGAGGTTGAGCACATATTCTCCCACCTGTCTCCCTATTCCACTAAATGAGAATCATATTTGAGACAATGAAATAAACATACATAAAACAGTTAAATCAAGATGACAGTCAGTAAAAATACCAATACAAAAAAAAACAATAGGCATAATAAACAATAACAATAAATCACAATTATTCCAGTGTAAGTGTTTTGTTTTTGTAAGTCAGTCTTTTTTTTTTTGTCCTCAGAGGTGCAGACCAACCCAATCTGCATATTTAAAAGAAAAAAAACAAAGGAAAGAGGAAAGAAATGAAAACATGCCGGATCATGCTGTGTACCACCAACAACAGGGGGAGGGGGTAGGTTGGAAAATAAAAGGAAAAAAAAAAGCTGCTGCTGCTGCCCCCCCCCCCTGTAAAAGATCACCCAGGAAGAAGTGTCAAAGAGCCTGGGCGGGGGTGTTTCAGTAAGGTGGAGCTAGATGGGTCCCAGGAGGGGTCCTTCTCTGCACCGCAAGCTCATCCTATCTGGACAGGATAGGAGACAGAGGGGTCTCGTGTCTGGTTGGACAGGGAGGGAGAGAGGGGCAAAAGAGTGGGCCAGAGAGAAAAAAAAAAAAAAAAAAAAAAAAAAAAAAGGAGACGAAAAACCATCCTGATTCCCTTGCGCGAGACGGAGGGACAGAGATGGTGTGAGACGATGTCTTCGGCCCTCTCGCGTAACGTACGCCTCCGAACCTTTCTTGGTTTCAAAGTAAACGGGGGAATAGGGGAGGGGACGACGAGTGACGGGGGGGCGGGGGGAATAAATAAAAGCAGTAACATCTCAGGAGTCGCTTCGCTGTACATCACCGCCGTCATGTTCCATGTATGCCTATCACAGTTAAAGCGGTTTATTATACACGTCTGATTCCAACAAGTTTATTTAGGCTGCTGCAGGCTGTGGTTCCCCCACTTTGGATCCTTCCACTTGTCCTTCCCTACTTTCACTTCACACTTCCACTTCTTGTGGAATTTCATCTTTTTCCCCCTCTGTAGTATTTCTACTTAACAATCATTTCTCTTTGCTTTTTATCTGATTCCTTTCCATTCATATTGCAAACTTTTCCTCATCGCGCCCATCTTTCTCTCGGTCACTCCCCCCTCCCTTATCCTCCCATCTGTAGCGTGATCGTATTTTCCCCTCTATCCTCCTCTTCTAATAGCTCCCTCCCGCCCCTCTCAGTACACTTTTGATACTTTCTCTCCGTCTTCCCTCGCCGTTCGTTTGTTGGGTCACTGCTTCTTCTCGCGGGTGGTGATGGTGACCAGTTGCTTGGCGGCCTTGGCGATGTCATAGGCGCACTGGATGACCTGCTGAGTGAGGAGCTGGTAGTCCACCGCCGGAGCCCCGGGCTCCGTAGGCGCCGCCTTGCGACACTCCACCTGCAACCGTGAGGCACTGGAAGCCAAAAGACGGAGGGAGCAGTGGACTGCATCCAACGCGGGGCGCTGCAAAGAAATGATGGTGGAGGATGTCAACAGATGGAGGCAGATAAATAACAGTCAGACAAAGAAAGTGACGTAGGTGAAGCGAGCGTAAAAAGAGACACGGAGAAGGGAGAAATAAAACTATAATCCAGTGAACTTACTTTGGGGAAGAGTGAGGCCATTTCAGTAACGGCAGAGTGGATCTTCTCAGAACATGGAACAAAGCTGAAAGAGGAGGACATCTGTTATTTCACATAGAAGATGGCACAATGACTGAGGCAAGAAGGCTGTTGTTGAATAAACTGCAATTTCCTGATATTCAGGACTGAATGCGTGACTTATTTGACCCAGTCTGTACAACCACACTGTGAGTGCACAACTTTGAAAGACAGCTAGACTATTTCCAAGCAGCATTAACAGCTGCTGCAGTTGTTAATGTTGGTGTATCAATGTAACCAGAGCTTCTTGGGTTTTGGTGCCAGATGTTCCAGAGGATGTGACTTCTCAACATGTTAAGATTGAGTTGCACTTGTCAGCAAGGCTAGAATCAAGTAGGGTTTATTTTAAAGCTGACAAAATGTCGTCAGTGCCACTTTCATGCTTCTGCGATGTGTCTGAGTCTCACCTACCTGTCATGTTTGAACTCCTGAGCCGCCCTGAGCAGCTCCTGGATGTTCTTGGTCACCTGCTCGGTCTTCAATATGACATCTTCTGTGCAGGGCAAGGTGGGGTCAGGCTCCCCCGCGTCGCCTCCTCCATCCTCAGATTCCCCACGACCTTCCTCCTCGCTGCTGCGACCCATACTGAAAAGAGAAACATAAATACACTTTAATTAACACATTGGACCCACGAGGAGAGGTGACATTAACAGAGGGCGTTCTGTCTGCAACTGTGGCATCTCAACACTTCAGGTGTTCAGCATATTAAGAAGGTTGTCTGTCCCTCGATTTCTCATCAGCAGCTGTTAGTGTGGATCCCCTCCCCTCCCCCAAATCCATGTGTGACCCAAATGTTAAGTACAGCGCAGTCTCACGGTGAATTAAACAGTGATGTGATCAAGAAAACAGCAGCAAATAGGCTGAGAGAGATAACCATTTCGAGAGGAAATTGTAAACTTAATTGAATGGAAAAATATGTATAAAACACAGACAGCCCTGTTTAAATCTGTTTAACTGTGTCCCAGAAGCTACACACACACACACACACACACACACACACACACACACACACACACACACACACACACACACACACACACACACACACACACACACACACACACACACACACACACACACACACACACACACACACACACACACACACACACACACACACACCTTAGTGAGAGGTCGTATGTTTGTGTGTTGTCATAGTCGCTGTCAGTGCCGCTGCCGTGCTTGTCTGTTTTAGGCACCTGGGGAAGGAAACACAGCAACAGCAAACAATGAATCTTTTTCCTAAAATGCATTGTGGTTTTATTTCTGAAAAATGTGTTGGATTTTGGGACATTTTCCAAGTCCTTGAAGTACTATACAGTAACACACAGGAGACTAATTCTCAGGAAAAGCGGCCTACATTCAAATAGTGTAACATGTAAGAACTCACCATGTATCTGCCCATCTCTGTAGATCCAGACAGATGATGACCTCCATACGGTGTTGGACCCCCTATGCTACCCTTCCTTACCTGTGAACAAAGAAGGGAAGACAAGGATGGATAGAGGAGAAGAAGTGAGAGGAGAGAAATAGAGATGCATCGGGCGAAGAGATGGAGGAAAGAAAGATCAGTGGAAAGAGATGGATGAAGAAATTGGCAGGTGGAGAAAAACAAAAGAGTGTTGGGAGGAGATGGAGAGAGGAGATGTTTTTATAAACAGCAGAAAAACAAGATGGAAGGTAATGAGAGCAGCGCTACATCGGCTCGGCAGCTCCCCCACTAAACAATCATTACTGTATGTCTCTACAGCTAATGTAACACTGAAAATCAACCAACACTGTTAACAATAAACTTACATCTAAATGACTACACACACGCTGTAGACTACTGCTGATCTCCAAATCACACATAGAGGGAGAGAATCCTACTATTGGAAATGAAATGGCAAAAAAATGCAATGACAGACAGAATGCTTACATCCAAAGGATGCACGGCTGCACTGCAGTGAGCAAGGGGACAGACAGGTGAGGAGACAGACAGACAGAAAGAAAGAAAACAGGTAAATCTTTGTGATGATGCTGAATGCTCTAACTACACCAGGTGACGTCCCACTGTTCGGAGAAACCTTTCCATCCTAGTGAGCTACTAGTTGATCCGGTCTGGAAAAAAGTTTCCCTTTGTGTCTGTGTGGGAGTGTTTTTTCACGTGCACATGTGTGATCACAGCGTCTCCGGACCGATCAGCTGTCCGGTGGCAGGAGAGCTAACTGGGAGGTCAAAAAAAGGGGGGTTGAACATGTAAAATGTCAAAAGGTGCAGAGCAGGCTAAGAGAGAGAGGAGCATCAGTGGCATCACAAGGCAACAGAACAGACAAGACAGTTCCTGTTTTGCATCTTTCTGCTTCGGGTCACACTTGTGCACTTTGTTCTTCACGGTGTTAAAAAGCTCATAATTGTGTCTGATCATTTTTGACAGTGTGGGCTACAATGCCACATCTTTATATGGGATTATGCACAACTGGACCTTTCAAAGAGAAAGATGGGGAACTGAGATGCAGGGAGAGAAAAGAAGGGGGGGAAATAGAGAGATAAGGATTGGACGATCAACGATCAGGGCCACCAAAAGGAAGGTGGGAAGTGGAAAAGGGTGCTGGGGGAGTTTCTAACTTACGCTGTGTGTGTTGAGGGGCTGCAGGCGGGCTGCCAGGGAGTCCAGGACTGGGGGACCATGGGCCGTGGGGCCGGGGGCCGCCCCTGGCTCGTACATTGAGAAGGCCTGGCGGTCCCTCCGATGGGAATGGGAGTGGGGGGCGACCGAGGAGGGCACTGAGAGCCCTGGGGGGTCCGCTCCTGCCCCGAATCCTCCACTGATTCCTCCTCGCATCCCACCCCCTCCGGGCCAGTGGCCTCCTCCTCCTCCCCCTCCTCCTGGCCCCCCTACCCCATGGCCAGCTGACCCCCCAGCCTGCTGGCCCCCCCGCAGCGCGCTATTCTCTGTCTGCATCCGTGTGATCTACAGGAGAGGAGGAAGGGAGCAGGGAGGGATGAGAGGATGGAGGGAAGGATGGAAGGAGGGACATGGGGAGGTTAAAGGGAAGGGGGGGGGGTTGTCAACTGAATGGTCAAAGACAAGCATCCATAATTACAGGTACAGTAGAAGGGTCATACAGGGCTTCACATATTAATTCATATCAGTAATGGGGAGAGAGGGATGTGTGGTAAAGACACTTGAACAGGTTACATGATGAGGCAGGGATTAGGTCTTGGGGGAAGGAGTGGAGGGCTGCATACCTGTATATACCTAGTTTGCTCTCAGGGGTCAATGAGGGGAAATGAGGGCTCACCTGCACTGAGGTGCATGTTAACTAATTTCTAACCCAGGGATGGGCAACTTTGAAGATAAAGGGCGCCAAAATAATATTATCCTCACAACCAGAGGGCCAGATTGTGACCGTGCAATTCCATCACTGGGATAAAGTAGCTCAATTAGCCAATTAGAGCTACTAACTTAATGAAAAAGAAACAATATACACTGGTAATCAAAGTTTAATAAAGTAACATTTCTATTTTTCATACTGAAATGTATTTAGTGATGCTTCTATTCCTTAAATAAGCTGAACACAGGGAAGAAAGTCCACTTTCCAGTGCAATGGGCTCTCAAAAAACATTCAATGACCAAAACTTAACACTGACACTAACTTATATTCATGTTTAGGTGTGCATTTCTACTCTGCCCTCTAATTCCATGACTTTTTTCAAACAAACATGACCCACAGGTAGATCAGTATAAAGTTCTTGATGAATACTTGTGTCCTCTCCTACTGCTGGTGTACAACAACATGAATGTCAGTGTTTCTTTCTTCTTCTTTCTTTCTTTCTTGATGTGCTTCATTATTGAGAAGCTGCTCTCCAAGATGTGAGTGTTCCCGAGAGCGCTGGCTGCTGAGAGTGCGAAATCCCTGAGCAGCGGAGAGCAGGATTTGAGTAGTAGTCTCTAAAATGACTATTCTCATCTCGTATAGCCCCTTTTCTTTAAAGAAAGAAAGGGTCTTACTGTAGTTCGCAGAGTTCAAGCAGCGACTGGGGGGGGGGGGGGGGGGGGGGGCTGTCAGCGGCTTCATAGTGTAAAGATCTTGAAAGTGTTCCTTGAACTGATGCTGCAGCGTTTCTCTGTCTGTTCTCTACTTGAGGAAAGTTTTCTCGCATTCGAGGACGTCTGCATCTCTTCACAGGCGGGAATATGTGCCAAATCTGGGTGGTCGGATGAAAACCCTTCTTTGAACAGAACATTCTCTTGGTCTTGGTCCAGCTTCTCTATTTTCGGTCACTCGTGTCTGTCTGTGTCGCATGTTGTGGCATAAGAGGCTCGGAGAGACCAACATGAGACCATGTGCCTCAAGCTTCTTGACTAAAGACCCTATTGTGTTTCAAGGGAGCGCCCTCTATCAGTGGACAGTATAATTACAATTGTCTGGGAAACCAACAAATGACTCGTGGGCCGCACTGAGTGATTACGGTGGGGCCCTCATGTGGCCTGCAGGCTGCCAGATGCCCACCCCTGATCTTATCTGACATTATTTGTTGTTTGCGGTGTGTGTTTGCCTCTTCACTGCATCTTAAGTCGAGTGACAAAATGAGCACATGAATGATTCATGGGTCACAGGAGCCAACACTGGCAGCCACTAATGAATACAATGTGCTAATGTTGATGACATGACTCACGAGAAACAGAATGAAGCGACGGTGCACAACGGATGAGCGCTATTAAGTAAAAACGACCCAAACTAAAAATGACAGCTAAGATGGGAACCAGTATTTACAACAGCAAATCTACACATTAGAATGACAGCTGCTTTAACTTCTGGATGATACTGAAAAGCTGTTGCCAAATACATCTTCCAGTCACAACTATGTAGGGAAAATAACACCCCTGTCAAGAAAAATGCATTAGCTTGCAAAGATATTAAAATATTCACTTGTCTCTCCATCATTTTGCCCTCCTTCTGTCTGAATCAATTGTTCCTCCTCAGGCAACCTGTCTTTGTCACTTTGCCTTGTATTCTTCAGTCACCACCGTCATATCGTTATCACACACCCTTATTGAATTTTTACATTTTTAGATACAGCTTTTCTAAGAAGGAAATCATGCCAGTCTTTCTTATATCATCTAATCTCTCTTACATGCTCCCTGTAGATCTCCACTATTATTAAAAAAAAAGATAGGAAATAATAAATCAAATCAAACTTCCATTTTCTGCTTTCTCTTCCACTTTGTATTCATTATTCTTCTTGTGGTTGAAATTCTGAACTTATTCGCATATTTCGTGCCCAAACTTTTGCACCTCCCTACCTCCTTCTGGAGCCGCCGCAGCTCCTCGCTGAGGTTGTTGTTGACCTTCATCAGCTGCTGCACCTTGGCTTCTGAGGAGGCCAGGGCTTTCTTCACCTCCAGGTACTCCTGCAGGGTGATGGGCCCATCCGACAAGTCTGACGAGTCCATACTCTGGATCGATTCGAGGACGTAGCAACAGGTGGACGGACAAGTGAAAACACAGACAGGGTGGATAGAGAGGCAGAGACAAAGTGAGGAAACAGACATCATGATACTTGTGAAGCTATTCCAGGGTATAAAACCTATGTGGACCACATACAGTATAATGTAAAACCATGTCTT